>NC_060068.1:79849154-79959154 GCF_922984935.1 Meles meles | reverse complement strand
AACAGTTAGCTAACAATGACACTATACTATACACTAACACTATACTATACAATAACACTATACTATACACTAACAATAACACTAACAATAGTTAGCCCACATGTTGAATACCTGATGGTTTTAAATTCAAACAATCTGTTGTTATTTGATGTCTCAGCTACATATTTCAAATGGCATAGCTCTCTGAAGTTAACAGTTTCATGATTCAAAAAGTTAAAACAAATTTTTACATCAAAATGAATGATGCTGGAAGTAACTCTTCAAGCTTCTAGAAAATTTAGTCAGAACTAGAAATAAAATCCAGGTTGCCCAATTTTCAGTTCAGAGTTCTAGCTTCTTGAAAGAACAAAATGGCAACTGATATCACAATCACATGCATGCAAACTTAGACAGTTATGTACCATGCTTTAATAGAGCAGTACTGTCTTTTTTTTTTTTTTAATATTTAATTTGTTTATTTGACAGAGATCACAAGTAGGCAGAGAGGCAGGCAGAAAGAGAGGAGGGAACAGGCTCTCTGCTGAGCAGAGCGCTCGATGTGGGGCTTGATCCCAGGACCCTGAGATCATGACCTGAGCTGAAGGCAGAGGCTTTAACCCACTGAGCCACCCAGGCGCCCCAGTACTGTCTTCTTTTTAAAGAGTTATGGGACATGAGCACCTAGCAATACTATAAAAAGCATACAGAGGGGGCGCCTGGGTGGCTCAGTGTGTTAAGCCGCTGCCTTCGGCTCAGGTCATGATCTCAGGGTCCTGGGATCGAGTCCCGCATCGGGCTCTCTGCTCAGCAGCGAGCCTGCTTCCCTCTCTCTCTCTCTGCCTGCCTCTCTGTCTATTTGTGATCTCTCTCTGTCAAATAAATAAATTCTTTAAAAAAAAAAGCATATAGAGTAAAGAAACTATATTGTTTTCTCAAGTAAATGTGGTATTATCAGTCTAAATCCATTTTATAGAATAAAATCATCCCTTTTACTTGACATTTACAGAAACATTTTATAAATCCCAAAACTCTAGCTCTCCTTCCCCAGATTAGGAAACATAAAATAAGAAAAGAACATGAAAAAGATAGTCAAGTTTTTCAAAAAGAAAATCTTGGAGTCAGTAGAACCCAATACAAACTAGCAAGTTTAACTCAGCCAATACGAAGTTCCTAAATGTCAGTATGTAACTTCATTATAACGAAATAGTGAAAGAAACAAGGGATATTTGGCCTTGTGAAACTTAAAATATAGGTCAAGGAAAAAATACACAAAAATAAAAACAATTTTTAAAAACTTAAGTAGAATGGGGCGCCTGGGTGGCTCAGTGGGTTGAGCCGCTGCCTTCGGCTCGGGTCATGATCTCAGGGTCCTGGGATCAAGTCCCGCATCGGGCTCTCTGCTCAGCAGCGAGCCTGCTTCCCTCTCTCTCTCTCTCCCTGCCTCTCTACTTGTGATCTCTCTCTGTCAAATAAATAAATAAAATCTTTAAAAAACAAAAAAACAAAAAAAAACTTAAGTAGAAAAAATAGTACTATATTCATGCTGATGATATGAGCAAAGTTAAAATGGAGTTGGGTATAGTCATGTAAAGCTTCTTGTTTTGAGATTTTAGAGAAAAATATGAAAAAACATCAAACTATTGAGCAAGGAACTTTCAGGTTTATAATTTAGCTTTAAGAAGTCATAGAGGGTGTTCCGTCTTCAGTAAGGTAACTTTTTCGTAAAAGTTGTTTTTCCACCAAAATCATGCTTCTACTGTAAATACTGAAAAAAAGAAGAAATCGGGAAATAATGTGTACTTTATTAGAATAATGAATTTCAAAACTATACTATTATCTACTTTTTGAAATGTGAGTAGCATGCACCTTCACCTAAATGAAACGGTATTACAGAAAACAAAAAAAAGGGCCCCAGAAGAGCCAAAATAAAGGTCAAATTTTACAGTAAAGTTTATACTTAAGATTTATAGGAGATATCTCCCATGTCCCCATTAAGAGCAGTTATTCTTTAAGTATAATTTTATAAATATAATTTCTCATGAATTTGTAATACTATAAGCTTGGTTTATTGGTTTATTGTTTTAAGCTAATAGCTAGGGAGGGGAAAATTAGTGCTACAGACAGGAATTCTGAATCAATGATGAAAATCTGACTAGGGTATGGGCGCCTGGGTGGCTCAGTGGGCTAAAGCCTCTGCTTTCAGATCAGGTCATGATCTCAGGGTCCTGGGATTGAGCCCCGCATTGGGCTCCCTGCTCAACGGGAAGCCTGCTTCCCCCTCTCTCTCTGCCTGCCTCTCTGCCTACTTGTGATCTCTCTGTTAAATAAATAAACAAAAATCTTTAAGAAAAAAAAAAGAAAGAAAATCTGACTAGGGTAGAGAAAAGAAAACCTCATAAACTAAGGCAATTAGGCACTCATGTAATATATAAAGCCTCAATAACTTGATAATTCCTAAGGGGGGGGTTACTTATTTATAATACAGAACAGAGATAAATCTGAGCATTTTTGTAAAAAGGTTAAATGATGTTGATAGACTCTGCTTAAAAACAAAGACAACTTTAATGGAAAGTCAAACGAGAAGAAACTGAGACTTGTGGAGCCGATGACTACATTTAGTTGTGTTCTACTTGGAGAGGTCAGGAGATAGTCTACTGAAGGGCCTCCCTAAAAAGCCTTTCCTTCTTTGGTCAATTAATCATAGCCCAGATTCTCGTTCTTAGGCTCAAAACTTATTTTGTCATGTCCACCTCAGAATGTCAGAATGTCATCTTACTTGGAAACAGGTTCTTTGTAGAGATAACTCATTTGAGATGAGGTCATACTGGATTGGGGTGGACCCTAAATCCAACCGCTGGTGTCTTTTATAGAAGAGGTACACAAGGAAGAAGGCAGAGGCAAAGACTGGAGTCCTATAAGCTGCCTTAAGCCAAGGAATGCTAAAGATAGTTGGCAATCACCAAAGGCTAGAAAAGGCAAGAAGGGATTCTAACCTACAGCCTTCAAAAGGAGGAGCACGGCTTTACTGACACCATGATTTCAGACTTTCAGCATCCAGAAATCTGAGAGAATAAATTTTAGTTGTATTAAGTCACCTAGTTTGTGGTAATTCTCAATCTTATCTTTCTGGCTTCTAGGTTTTATGTGGATAAGAAAGCAGTTTCCACAAAATATAGTATTTTAACTTAATGGTTAAGTGAAAGTTAACAGTTTTGGTTTTGTTTTTTTTTAAAGACTTGAGAAGTCATTTCCAAGTAGAGTCTCATTAATTTAGTATTCAAGTTAGGCACTACTAACAGAAGGAGAAACATTACAATCTTTTCTCCTTAAGGTATTTTTAAAGAAAAAAATGAAAATATCTTCCCAGTTAGTGACTTGGGTCACTACTAAAAACATTTTCTAGAGCTACAGCTTCGTGGACAGAGTGATTACAAGTTTGTTTCAAAATTTCTTTCAATCTTAAAATTTTTCTCTTAAACAAATGGACATATATGTTCTATGAAATTGTACATCTAGGTTTTACATGCTATGAAGCGATTCTGGTTTGCTGATATCCTGAATACATACAAAGAATTACAACATGAAAAGACAGGTTCTTAACTGGGGTACTTAGTGTTTACTCAGATTGGCAAATGCCAAATTAGAAGCAAAGCATTTTTTTTTAAAGATTTTATTTATTTATTTGACAGAGAGAGATCACAAGTAGATAGAGAGGCAGGCAGAGAGAGAGAGAGGGAAGCAGGCTCCCCGCTGAGCAGAGAGCCCTATGCGGGACTCGAACCCAGGACTCCGAGATCATGACCTGAGCCAAAGGCAGTGGCTTAACCCACTGAGCCACCCAGGCGCCTAAAGCAAAGCATTTTTAATGCATTTCATCCGCTCCATTTTCCCCCTCAATGGAATTTTACAAAGGAAATTTCACTATGTTTATTTACCTAGGCATGTCTCATGACTTTTGCAGTTCTCTGTTCTAATTACAATCTAAAATCTGCATCCTTTGTGGATTTCCTTGCATGTCTTCTTCCAGGTAATTTAATATGATTTAAATAAAAACATATTTAACATAACACCTATGACACCATGCAGAGCTCTACCCCCATTCTATATGGTGCTATCATATCATTACCTTTGGTATTATTCAACTGCTAGTTTCTAGTCCATTATTTACAACTAATTTGAATTTAAATTTACTAAAACAAAATAGTCTCCATCATTTTAGTGAAAATTAGATATTAGCTTCCCTCCATTGAGTATTAATTTTATAATTCTACTCTATTTAAAAGTAAACACAGTGCTACTTGTGAAACATATGGTCTTATTCTAAATGACTAATGGATTTGTTTGGGTTTTTTGCTTAAGTTTTGAACCAAATCCTAGGGCCAGCTGATACTATGTAATAATCCGAGGACAGAAGAATGGTGTATCGATAAATGGAGGTTCCTCCTTACCACATACGCAAGATTCTGGAAGATGTAAAACATCTGGTCCTTCCCCTCCCTTTTTTTGACTTCATATTTTGCTGTATGTTTCCTTCATTTTTAAGCAATAGAGAGTAAATTGTCAAAAGAAAAAAAGTAAACACACTAAGAGCATTCAAGTTTATTTTGCTTAATTTGTCCTTCACATACCCATATGTTTATTGTTCACTCAATTATAATGTACATATCTTATATGCATTCTAAGTGGTGTCATTAACTAGTGGCGAACACACAAAGGCCAGTTTTATATACTTTACTCATAGGTTTGCATTAAAAAAAATAAAACAGGATTAGCTCCACTAAAAGAAATTTTCAAGATAGAAATTCACTCATTTTAAATAAACTTTGTGCAACCGCTACTACATAGCACTTAATTAGACACAGTCTGTGAGAGGGCCATAGTCCATCAGAGTCCATGGTTTTCAGTTTTGACCTACCTGGGGGAAAAAAAAACCTGAAACACTCGGAAACTAGTGTCTCTACCTTCACCATGTAGCTTTCAAACTGTCCCCAGAATTCCCTTGCTTCACTCAAACGCTCAAAAAGAAATAGTATCTATAGAATTTCAAATTTCTCAAGAGGATGTTAAAGACCCTCAGGGTATGTTTTCATTATATACTTCATGCTTTTTACCCTCTAGTCATAACTGTCCATCCTGTGCCCCAAATATGTCCTATTCATTTTCTTTTTTTTTTTTTTAAGATTTTATTTATTTATTTGACAGAGAGATCACAAGTAGACAGAGAGGCAAGCAGAGAGAGAGAGAGGGAAGCAGGCTCCCTGCTGAGCAGAGAGCCCGATGTGGGACTCGATCCCAGGACCCTGAGATCATGACCTGAGCCGAAGGCAGCAGCTTAACCCACTGAGCCACCCAGGCGCCCCATGTCCTATTCATTTTCTAAATGAGCTTTGGAGATTTTTATCTTATTTCTTTTGCTAAGAAGAAATAATTCCTCATCTCTTTTCCTCACCTACTTATCTCTATTACTCACTCAAAATATGCTTCAAATGTCATCTCCTCCAGGAAGCTTTCCTCAACTCACTCAGCACAATTTCAATTCTCTTAAAGTGATTTCTTCTCCAAGTAACTTTGACCTAAATAGCTATATCTTGATGATATCCATCTATGTAAGGCTTTACAGTTGAGCTGGCTGCATTAAACAGTATCTCAATTAATAGTCATTCTGTCTAATCACATTAAAAATCATACAGAGGATGGATATTCAGGATATAACATTAGTAACTGAACAAAGGAATTTAGTTGTACCTACCTGAACTAGGGGCATACGTACATATGGTTTCTGAACTTAGAAAGGACTTTTGGAAACATGAAAACAACATCCCAAAAAGCTTTCTGAAGGAAGACAGATCTTGTATTTGAATCATTTTCCCATTTAAACCAACAGTTATCTCCTGAAGTTTTTGACACAACAATGCAAAGGCCCATATTGCTAAGGAATCTACCAGAAGAAGTGTGTCTTCTATATGAGGATAATCATATTTGCAGGTGATCCTTACACTGAAAGTATGACCCATGTCTTTGTTAAAACAAACAAAAACAGCAGGTAGTCCACTCCTTACTGAAATATGAAAGGCTAGCCTATATCCAGTGATCAAATGACTATTTTTGGCTATTTTTGGCAAACAGTACATTATTTGTTAGCAATGAGATTATTTATGTGATGAGAATTTTAAAGAAAGTACAATATCCCATAAATCAAATTATATAAGAAGCCACTTATCAACATTCCTATACAGGTGAAGTAAAAGTTAAGCCAATGAAATCAGGTGACCTGGGTGCTAGTTCTAATTCTTGACTTTGTAATGTGATCCTGAGTAAGGTGCTTAATTTCTCTAGGTCTCAGGTTCAATATCTGTATAATGAGGAGGTTGGGACTAGATGATTTCTATGGTGTGTTACGGCTCAAAAAAATGAAAAAACACACCCTAAATTCATTTTATTAATAGAAGAAATTAAACTATCAGCATAAACTGAAATTTTTTTTTCTATTTATTTACAAAGCTGATAAATAATATTCTGAAACTGGCCATAAAATGCTTAGTTGGGTTTTTCAGGTCAATAAATCTAGCACTTTAAGTTTAACTATCAATTTCCCTTCATATTACAGAGATATCTTTCATCTTTAGTCTCAAAAGTTGCTGTAAAATTTCTTGTTTCTTTGCAATTCATGACATAATTCATCCCAGTCTGGTGTTTTATCAATTTAACAGTTCTAATTGCCTTATTATCTGCTCTGGTGCAGTAGTAAAGCCTCTGAACATTTCATTTACCTTACCAACAAGAAAACCCCATATATCTCAGCCTTAAGGATATTATCTCTACCTCTTGGATGAGCAGAGGCATGAAGAACTTAAGCTCTCTGGAAAGCCAATATAATCTATCACTATTTAACTGTTTGTCAATGTTTATGCCTGTCTCAACTCACATTTAATGGGGCTTTTTATTGTTATTTTCCACTATAAAATTTTGAAAACACCTAAATGTCACTAATTCCCTTCCAAGTTTAGCATGTGTATTGCAATGTTACTTGGAGACACAGTGATATGATGCAAAGCACAGGCTTTGAAGTTAGGCAGACTAACACGCATTAAGTTCAAATCTTAGTTCTGACCTTTGCTATTTATATGGTCTTAAGTGAGTTACCTACCTCTTTGTGCCTCAGTTTCCTCATTAAAGCAGAAAGACCAAGTGCTCTAAAATAAGGTAGTGAATATAAAGTAAGACCAGTTCGTGGTCCAATGTTGCATCATGCAGGTATCGAGTAACTGTTAGTCATGTCTTCCCACACCAAGGGCTCCCACTTGGTTGTGATTCTGCTTGTTTGACTGGCGAGTTTGAAAACAGGTTCTAGTCACCACCTACTTCTACATAGGAGTGTTCTCAAATGGGTAGTTGTAACCCATTAGTCAGAGTTGTAATCCATGACTCCCAAAATCAATTCAATGGGTTGTGATAATCATTGTTTCAATGAAAGAAAATAGAATGGAATGGAAATAACAAAGAGCTTCGTTAGTGGTAAAAATGGGACTATTTTGTTAAACTTTTATTTCAGGCGTGTGGGGGGGGGTATTTATACTGTTACAATGTAAAATAAAACACATTTCTAAATCTGGGTTAGATCAGAGAAGTTTGAAATATATTCTACAGACAAGGCCAGTCATTTTCAGTTGGATCACTTCACCTCCTTGCCCATCTTGCCCAGGGATATGTACTACTGAGACCAGTATTTCAGTATATTGAAGCCAAAAGGCCGACCAGCAATGTTCCTTTTCAGAATTATATATATATGTGCTTGAAGTTACCTGCAATGTTAATAAGACCAAAAAGAGGAAATGATACTTTAATTCTTCCCTTAGAAATATCTTTTTTAACTACTAATAGCACCCATCTCTTATTTTTCTACTTTTGAAACATATCAGCAACTAAAATGTTCCCTGAGGACCTAAAAAAAAAAAGATAATAAAGAAATTTATAACCAGAAACCCAGTTATCCAAATGAGTATGCCATATTTAAAATCTAAAACATATTCCATAACCACAACTGTTTCAGGAAAATACACTAATCATTTGGGGAGAATATTTGCCTCTTAAGTAGAGAGAAATTAAATAGGAGTTGGGGGAGGGCCATTAAGGAAAGCTTTCCCCAGAAAGTGGTAACAAGTTAGGATTTGATGATTAAGAATTAGCAGAGCAAAGAAGAGGGAAAGGTTATGGTGACAGGAGCAGGGAGATAGCATTCTAGGAACTAAAAAAGAACACAAAAGATTCTAAAGTGAGACAATATGGTAAGCTGGTTTGAGAATTAAGTAAAGATATTCATGAATGTGGGGAAGAGTATTAAGAGAAAGAGCTAATCAAGAGAGCAGGGGGAGCAGCATAACATCTTATAAGATCATACTAAAGAATCTGGATTATTCCTAAATGTATTAGACAGTCATACCTGGAGAGTGACATAATCATATTTTAGTTTAAAAAGACCACTGTGACTATAATATGGAGAATAGTAAGGGGAATGACTAGGGCCAGGCAAACAAGGGAAGACTATGATAGTAATCCAAGAGAAAGACAGTGGTGGCCTACTCAAGGGTGGTTATGGGGGGAATTGAAATGCAGATAAAGTTGAAAATTACTTTAACTGTGGTGCATGACGGATGTGGGAAGACAAAGGAGAGGGAGAAGCCAAAGGTAAAACTGGGCAGATAGTGGTGTGGCAGATAGTACCACTGCTTGACATAAGGAACGCAAGAGAAAGAGTGTGGGAGAGGGAAAATATTAAACTATAGTAGAACCCCCTTACACATGGGGGATAAGCTGCAAGACCCTTACCGGATGCCTGAAACTGTGGGTACTACAGAGCCCTATTTATACTACGTTTTCTTTCCTAAACATACATACCTATGATAAAATTTAATTTACAAATTAGGCACAACAAAAGATCAATAACAAAAATAAAACAAAACAATATACTATAATAAAAGTTATGCGAATGTGGTCTCTCTCTCAAAATATCTAATTGGACTGTACTCTTGTACAGTATTGGATTCACTTCTTGTGATGGTGTGAGATGATAAAATGCTTACGGGGGAGATGAAGTGAGGTGAATAATGTCATTGTGACACAGCATTAGGCTACTACTGACCTTCTGATGATATGTCAGAAGTAGGATCTGCTTCCAAACCACAGTGGACTATGGGAAACTAAGACTGAAAATTGAGAAACCATGGACTGGCAGAGGCTGGGGGCAGAACTACTGCAGTACCTTTTAGTAGTACTTCATGTGGGAGTCATAAACAACTGAGGTCATAGGAATGGATGAAGCTGCTCATTGCAGTGTTCACAAAGTGAGAGGGGAAAAGAGACTCAGGCAGACCCCCGAAAACATTTAAGAGAGGGTAAGCTACATCACTGCAAGAACTACATCTCTTTTTTTTTTAATTGAGGTGAAACTGACATATATCAGTTTTAGGTGTACAACATCAAGATTCCATACTTTTATATACTGCAAAATGATCACCACAATAAGTCTAGTTAACATCCAGCACTATCATAAATTACAACTTTTTTTTCTTGTGATGGGACTTTTATAGCTGTTTCATTCACCACTATAACCCTATCACTCAGACAGTATCTGTCATATATTAGTGGCTCAATCTGTTGCATAAATAACAAAGAAGAAAGCAAAAGTAGGACTGAGAAGGGGATAAGAGAATAGAAGGAAAACCAAAGGACTCCAGAATCACTGTAGCAAAAAGAAAAAAAAAAACTGGATTAAAAACTTTTAAGAAAGGGCAGAGCAATTCTGTCAACTGCTGCTAGTAAATCAAGATAGATTATTATTTACAATGGGTAACCTTTGTTTCACTTCTCTTAGTAAAGAAAGATTACAATAGGTTAAGAACTGACTGGGAAGGGAATGCCTGGGTGGCTCAGTCAGTTAGGTGTCTGCCTTTTGAGCCACAGGTGTTCAGCCCATGTGGCTCTGCCCACACTGGGCTCCATGCTCAGCAGGGAGCCTGCTTCTTCCTCTGTCTGCTTGAGCTCTCTTTGACAAATAAGTAAATAACGTCTTAGGGGAAAAAAAAGAATTGACTGGGAGTTGGGAATGTGGAACCTATGAATATAGACATGGCTTTTGACAAGTCTGGATCCTAGGGAGGGAAATGAGATAAAGGTTTATACTGCTGATATTTTTAAGATGTTAGTGACTTCAGGGGCACCTGGGTGGCTCAGTCGTTAAGCTTCCACCTCTTGATACCCGCACAGGTCATGATCAAGGGTTGGTGAGATCAAGCCCTGTCACTCCCTTGAGCTCAGCAGGGAGTCTGCTTGAAGAGCCTCTCCCTCTGCCCTTCCCCCTACTCATGTGCTCTTTTGTGCCCCGCTTCCTCGCCCCCCCCATACATAAATAAATGTTTAAGATGTTGCTGACTTCAGCATGCTTGAATACTGGTAAAGAGATTAAAGGTCAGAAAAGAGAAGAAACAAACGCACAGGGCAAGGAGGTGGGATGCAAAGCATGGGCAGAATACTGGCTTTAGACAAGAGGCTCAGATCTTTGATTTTAAGAGGAAAGAATAAGGGAAGTAAGAGTGCAAACTGCAGTTAAGTCTACAGGTTTGATAGTACGTGGGACACACACGAAGAGCATGTGATTCCCCCATTAGCCGGGGAAGACTTAAGGAAAGAAGTAATGATCAAGAAGAGACATAGAAAGGAACGACTGGTCAGTATTATTCAGAGCAGTATACTGGGGAATGTTCTAGTCAAAGGAAGCTGCACATTTAGATAAGGTCTGAGGAGAGACTTTATATTCAAAAATGGATATGTTTACCAAGCCCCGAAACAGAGTAGGGAAATTGGCTTGAGCCTAGATGTGGCCCTTGGCTCAATTTCATCTACCATTCAGGCTGCTGCTGATATAGTTCAGGAAGCAAATACTTTCCACCTGAAGAGGTCACTCTAGTTATCCCAATCAAAGCACTCTAAACAATTAAGTATTCAAATATTCGAAAAACTGTGAACACGGATTCATCCACCAGTCATTTAGCTATGAAAGGCTTCTTAAATAACAACTAAGTTCAAGGCACCATCATGGATTCTGGAAACTGCAAAGAGAATAAAGCAGTGTTGGCACTCTTAAGGAGCTTAGTCCTTTAATGTTTCCTGAGGCCCATCACTCAAAGGAAGTAAAAGCACGTAAGATTTACTATCCCTTACTTATGTTCTATCCCTTACTTGCCTTTCTATTATCTTATGTATCTACCTACAACATGTCTCACTCATTCCTCCCCTTCTTCTCCCTACCTTAATGTCCATAAAAGAAAGTGTAGAAAATTCTTAATACTTATTCTTATTGAACAATGTTTCATATTTTTAAGATCTCTAATTAAAAATTAGATAAGTTCAGTATTTTACATTCTAAAGAAAAGAAAAACCCAAGTTATTTTTGTAAAAGGCCTTCAATAATTTTTCTTAGTATGTCAATGGTCTCCAAGAGAATACAGAAGACGTTTGGGCACTTAACATTAGAGGACTTAACTCAGTAACTACTCCAAAATGTTCATATAATTTTAATTTTGCTGAAATACAATTCTGAAGGTTTTTGCTGTGAAGATGACTGGTGACTGAGTCTGACAACTGTCCAACATCCAATCTCAATGTCACTATTCTGTTCCTTATTTTGTCCTCGTATGTGAAAGAATGCCAGTAAATGCGGCGCCTGGTTGGCTCAGTCGGTTAAGTGTGTGTCTTCATGTCAGGTCATGATCCCAGGGTCCTGGGATAGAGCCCCATATAGGGCTCCCTGCTCAGCAGGAAGCTTGCTTCTTCCTCTGCTGCTCACTCTGCTTGTGCAATCTCTCTCTCTTTGTCAAATAAATAAAAAATCTTTAAAAAGAACTGACAGTAAATATTACTTGCTTTTACAAATTTACTGGTAATAGCTGCTCCAACGATAGTAAAATTGCATATGAAGAATTAACAGTTTTTGTCCATTTCGTTCTCTAATAGGGAATTTCAGCCTTTAGAACCATCTCAAACTCGCCATTCAAGACCTGTTCAGTTTCTGTTATTTCTTTTTTTTTTTTTAAAGATTTTATTTATTTATTTGACAGACAGAGATCACAAGTAGGTAGAGAGGCAGGCAGAGAGAGAGAGAGGAGGAAGCAGGCTCCCCGCGGAGCAGAGAGTCCGATGCGGGGCTCGATCCCAGGACCCTGGGATCATGACCCAAGCCAAAGGCAGAGGCTTTAACCCACTGAGCCACCCAGGCGCCCCAGTTTCTGTTATTTCTAATATATGAAAACAAAAATCCAGCTGAGTGGAACATTAAATTGGTGAATTTGATACTAAAATAATATGGAAAATGAATTTATCTTAATTAATTTATTTATTAGAGAGAGGATTGGGGACAGAGTGAGAGGGAAAGAGAGAATCTTAAGCAGGTTCTATGCCCAGCACAGAACCTGACTCGGGGCTCCATCTCACGACCCTGAGATCATAACCTGAGCTGAAATCAACAGTCAGATACTTAACCAACTGAGCCATCCAGGCGTTCTTATTTTAACTTCATATAAAATATCTATTCCAGGATAAGGGAGATTGACTGGTATAACGTGATCTTAATCAAAAGACTAATGCCAGCAAAAAAAAGCTACCATGCCTCAATATTACCTTCAATAATAAACTCAATTCTTAGACCTAAAACTGCTCTTCAGGTATTAACTTGGTAGTCATGATAACTTGTTATCACAAATTATATAAGGCATTCTCAGTTAAACATTTTATTCCATTCCTCTCCCTCTGGTTTTGAACAGGCATGAGACATAACAAAAATGCAGTTTACATATGTCTCATTCATTTCTGTAGTCATAAAAAATGTATCATCTGGACAAATTAGGTACTCTGCTTCTGTTTTTACTTTAAATAATTATCAAAGCCGCTGCTCCAGTCAATATATTCAAAATTTACTTACATCATGCAATCAGTTTCTTCAAGACAAAACTGTTCAACCACATCAAATCTCTATGAGCTTTGTGGCTGAAATTACTATGAAACACAAAACATAAAACATCCAAAAACTATGTATTAATCTCTAAAGAACTGCTTTAAAAGCAATGCAAGCAAACAAACAAAAATTTAAATTACTACTCTGATTTGTAAGAAGTCAACAATAAAGTTTATTCACAACATTTTTAAAAGAAATTAACACTTTTCTAATCCTCCCTTCTCATATATATATACCTATTATCTAGAGGCCACATCTTTAAGAATTACACATATTAATGGAAAACAACCAATTATATAAAAAATTATTATATATAACACACATATATTTTATATATAATATACAACATATAATATTATTTATATTTAATTATATAGATATAATATGTATAATTTCACTGACATAATACTACTAGAAATTTTCTGAAAAAAAAATCTGGCCTATGTAAATTATAAAAATTTTTTAAAACACCAAGCCTAAGAATGAACATTTCCCATATTTATTACTGTCAATGAAAAGTATTTATTATTATTTATTCCTCCCATATAACTTCTACAAAAAAGTTATAGTAATCAAAATGTAATATAAAGTTATTTCTTAACTATATTAAGAAGTCAAAGACTACATGAAATCTAAACTTTCAGAGCAACTGCCTTTTCTCAAAAGTATTCTGGAAAATGCACTGAGTTGTAAGAATCAAATATACCAAGTGGCTCTAACAGTTTACTAATGTATCAAAAGCTTAGAAAACGAATATAAAGTGTTAGTCTTTCTTTAAAAGGCTAACGTCTATTAACAGCTTAAAACATGGCACAGTAGGGGGTTAATATGCTGTTGTCTGAATCACTTTCATCAGTTTAAGTACCTATTAGTCCTTATTAGCAATGTGCTAGAGAGGTGGTATTGGTCTTTTAAAGTTTCTTTCTGCTTCTTCTTTGTTTGGCCAGAAAGAGTCTTTGGCAAGAGTGTCTGAAATATAAAGTTTAGATTTCTATTTTTCTTTAGATTTTAAATTTTCCAATTTTAGGTATATATTTGAAAAATATTTTCTCCTTTTAGGACTCTGTTCTAGATTTAAACTGTTCAGCACATCTGTATACCTAATCTTTATCCATTTTAAGATTTTCAACAATATGAACATATTCTCCAAAATTTCTCCAGTGGGGAGAATCAAGATGAATATTCTCAGAAACCAAAGCAATTCATGTGCTTTCTTAAGTAAGATCACTCATGTAGAACTGAATACAAAATGAACGTTCACAAAGTAAAGCTGGCCTGTTTATTAAACTAAACTTAGTTCTAGTATAACCAATAAAGTCTTTGGATATCACAAATTTATTGTTTAAAAACTGAAATTCAAATGTTAAAACTGAAAAGTATCTTATGGTTAAAGTTTATTGAACCTACTTTCAAGGACCAAACTTTGAATAAAATCTAACTTAAAACTATTTCTTAACAGTTCAGAATACAAAAGTCATTCTGATTAGAATGTAATGTAGCAATTTCAGAAAGCTTTCCAGCTCTGGCTCTTCTGATAATTAGTTAGGTAATCCTGAACAAAACATCTATCTCTCTTGTCTGTTTCTGGGAGGGGGCTAAAATGGGGCAGAAAAGGGAGGACAACAGGGAGAAAGACAGGAGAGAATCTTAAAGATTCTTTAGTACTTTATCAGCTGTACAATTTAGTGTTTCAAAAGGAAAGATATTCTTTTAGGGCTATATTTAGAAATGAAATGAATTTAAATTGCTTAGCATACCTACATGCCACATCCATTCTTGTCATTTTCAACAATGTGGAAAGTACTTTCCAAAATTAAAAAAAAAAAACAAAACTAAACATATCTGGGCATTCCAACTCATAAGTTTTATTCCTCCTTCCATGTTAACAAGATAATGTATTATTAGTGGAATTATAAATAGATAAAACTCTTTAGAGACTAACTTGCCACTATCTCTCAAAATTTAAAATACAAATGTCACTGAGCCAGGGAAGCACAGCAGATATGCCACCCCAAAATATGCCACTTTGGCATGTGGATAATTCTGAACTGAACTCAAGTGAGAAAAAGCAGCTATAAGGAGCCTTCCCCTATTTACCTACAAGCAAGACATAATTTGTGTCTCCCCCTTCAACCAGAGGAGAGTTAACCACCAGAGACAACTCCAGAGAAGGGACAAGAGGAATCTACATAACAAACTTAACTGATCAGCCCTTAACTTCCATTAGTTCGTTCTCCATAAATACTCACCTTCTTACATTTTGCTGGAAACTCAACCTTTTCCTTTGTCTTACCACTACTCTACAAATTAATTGTTCTTTTGTTAAGATGCTAAGGTCAAGGGGCACCTGGGTGTCTCAGTGGTTTAAGCTGCTGCCTTCCGCTCAGGTCATGATCTCAGGGTCCTAGGATCGAGTCCTGCATCGGGCCCTCTGGTCAGCAGGGAGTCTGCTTCCCTCTCACTCTCTCTGCCTGCCTCTCTGCCTACTTGTGATCTCTCTCTGTCAAATAAATAAATAAAACCTTAAAAAAATATAAAATAAAAAAAGATGTTAAGGTCAAGTTCTAACCAGCCCCCCTTAAGTTACTCATTACTAAATATTCATTCCCCTGTATTTGCATGTTAATAAACTTCTATTTGTTTTCTCTTACTCCGTCTTTCATCAGTTTAAAGGGCCCCAGCCAGAATATTTAGGAAGGCAGAGGAAAAAAAGTTTCTGCTTCCCTGCATCAGCAATTCCTCTTGCAGGAATTTATCCTACAGATACACCTGCAATTTATAAAACTACACACACACACAAGAAATTCACTGCACTATCTTTCAAACCAGTAAAATAGCGGAAACAATATAGAGGTCCATCATTTTATACCTTTTGGGGGATTTAAAAAAGGTGGTATGTCCATACAGAAGAATACACTCATTAAAAGGAATCGAGGCTGCTCTATATGTTCTAATAGGAAAGTGGAAAAAAAAGAAAAGAAAAAAAGAAATGTGCACAACAATGTCTAGAAAGTATACTATCATTTGTTTTTATTTTTAAGGTTTTAAAAATATTTTTATTTCCTTATTTGAGAGAGACGGAGAAGGAGAGCATGAGCAGAGAGAGGGAGAAGCAGACTCCCTGCTTAGCACGGAGCCTGATGTGGGGCTCAATCCCAGGACCTGGGATCATGACCTGAACCAAAGGCAAATACTGAACTGAGTCACCCAGATGCCCCATGTTTTTGTTTTTAAAGACATAAATGTAAATACTTGTGCATGCACAAAATATCTCTAAAAGGATATACATACACACAAAAAAAGAGTAGCTGGCTCCAAGAGGGCAAATCTGGGTGGCTAGTGCACAGGGGGCAACAGACTCATGTTTCACTGCATATCTTTTGTACCTCTGGAGTTTTGTACCATGTCTTTTCTGAAAATTGCTCAAAAAACTGTTCTAAACTGTTTTAAATATATTAAAGGGAGATGAAGAATAAGACACTCTTCTGTTCTCAAGAAATTTAAAATGTCACAGAGAGTTAAGTAATTTGTTCATTTTATAGTATTTATCATTGTCCCAGTTTTTGTGCTAGGCCTTTGGAGAATGTATCCCTGCTTATAGAGCTTGTATCCAGGTGGAGATTAATGTACAATATTATAGTGGCTAGAGAAAGAAAGTCTAGTCCAAGTAAAGCAATAATTAGACAACAGACTTCTGACAATCTGTATTTTCACATCATACCTCGAAATCAGTAGAAACAGTCTGAGTTCCCCTAAAATAGATTAGCAGCAGCAAAAGGAAGAGTGACAGAAGAGAAGTTATTTGAAGCCGGAGTAGTAAGAGACACATAAATGGCTGACAATATATATAAATGCAAGAGACAGAAAACAAATTAAAGTAAACATGAAACTAAGTTATCAAACAGTGTAATTCAAGCATTTTCCAATTAGGGACACAGTTATACTACAAAGATGTTTATTACAATCAGATTTCTAGAGATCTCAATAGACATGTTTTTCACAGGAAAAAATGCTATACTTGGTATTAAGTTTTATAAGTTGTCCCACAAAAGCCTAGTTAACCGTACTTAAGTATTCAATGTGCATAAAATACTTTTGACAGAATACTATGTATACCATGCATAACTATGCTTCTAACAAGAAAAAAAAAATTCAGAACTTGAACTTAGATGCCAAGAATGCCTCCTAACTCATTATTACATTACATTATTATTACTAATTATTTTTACTAATTTTATTTATATTAATAATATATACAAATATTATTTATATTGAATTTTATTAATTATAATTGTTATTAATAATTATTACATCATTATATTATTACATTATTAAAATCCTTGCCACAGAACTGGTGACTCTCTTACCACCTAGGAGGTAGGATAAGCAACTGGAACAGAAGTAAGGGCAGAGTCTGTGAGAACAAAGGGTTGCTGGGATTTCAAGGCAAGATAGGTTAATCTGACATTTCCTCTTCCTCCTCTTCTCTCTTCTATTCCCAGCTAAATAGCAGTGAACTGGACAAAAACAGTTGGGAGGTGAAAGGGAGGGATGAAGGAAGAGAACTGTTCTTCCCTACTTCTTATACGAAGGGTAAGACCTCAATAGGACACTGAAATGGAGGGAAACAGGGAACAAAGTTGAGTCTAAAGCAACAACAGAATTTACAAAAAGCAAGACAAAACACCCCCCCCACCAAAAAAAAAAACAGAGAAAAATAAGTAAATAAATGGGTTGGGGGGGGGGGCGGCAGACAAAGAAGAGAAAGCAGTCTCTAGCCAGTTCAGTAAAGGAAATTTCTCCTTATATTACACACAGCTATACATAAATTAGAAATCAGAGTAAGGATCTCAATTACTACTCAGTTCCAAGTAACATGATTTCAATTTAAGGAAGTGAAACAATATAGGAATTTGATGGTTTGTGTAACTAAAATCCAAGGGAGATATACTTTCAAGGTTGTCTGATTCAGCAGTAAACAACAGCACCAAGAAATTTCCCTTTGTACATCATTCTGCCTTCTATAATACAAATTTCATCCCAAAGCCAGACTCCCTAAGTGCTAAAGGAAGGCTGCCAGCCACACAGTATTTTGAGCCAGAATTCTTTTTTTTTTTTTTTAAAGATTTTATTTATTTATTTGACAGAGAGAGATCATAAGTAGGCAGAGAGGCAGACAGAGAGAGTGAGAGGGAAGCAGGCTCCCTGCTGAGCAGAGAGCCCGATGTGGGACTCGATCCCAGGACTCTGAGATCATGACCTGAGCTGAAGGCAGCAGCTTAAACCACTGAGCCACCCAGGCGCCCCTGAGCCAGAATTCTAAGCAAGAGTTCTGAAAGGTACCCTTGTTTAAATGAGCCTAAATCACCTATCCACCTAAAATCAATTTCTGTCACCAGGAAATGGAATCTGATTGGCTAAAACATATACAGATGGAGTCATTTCCTCAAACAACATGGGCTATATGTACATGGGTAAGGATGATGGATACTGGCATGAAAACACAGGCAGATATCAAGATAAGAAAAAAAAAAAAGATACCGAAGAAGTAGCCACAGTGTTCACAACAAGATGTATGAAATGCAGATTCAGAGTCATCACAAAGTATTATCTATAATACTGCCCATTTAAAAGACAGAAAATCATTAATTATTCTTTTTATGAACAAAAGCCAAAGTTGGCTCCTGAGACTTTTATTTAATCTAATACTAGAAATGCCGTGACAGTTTAAAAGAGTAATATAAATTTTTTAAAAGTATCTATTTTGAGATCTATATAGAATATGTAAAGGAAAATTATAAATGAATATAAATGAGCGGAAATAAACACCTTTTTTGGTTGAGGGGACAAGTGGTAAAGATTAAGGGTACGTACATTTTTAAACCTATAATAATGACAATTATAAAACTTATGGAATAGGTTAACAATTAAACATTATCAAGAATAAATTAAAATCTTTCTCTAGAAGTGCTTGCCAAACATAAGAACTTAAGGTATCATACATCAGAATGAACAGATATCACTATCTCAAAAAGATATCTGTCCTCCCATATTCACTGCAACATTATTTACAATAACCAAGACATGGAAACAACTGAAATGTCCAGTGACAGATGAAGAGATAAAGAAAATGTGCTGTATACACGCTGGCCCTGAAATACAAAGGTTTGAACTGCATGGGTTCACTCATATGTTCACGTAAAACATAGCCATATTTTTTTTGAATATAGTATAGTACTGTAAAAGTACTTTCTCTTATGATTTTTTTTTTTTTAAGATTTTATTTGTTTATTTGACAGAGAGAGAGAGAGACAAGCAGGTAGAGCAGCAGAGGGAGAGAGAGAAGCCACTGAGCAGGGAGCCTGATGTGGGGGGGGAGGGCTCAATCCCGGGGCGCCGGGATCATGACCTGAGGAAGGCAGAGGCTTAACCCACTGAGCCACCCAGGCGCCCCTTCCTTATGACTTTTTTTTTTTAAAGATTTTATTTATTTATTTGACAGAGAGAAATCACAACTACGCAGAGAGGCAGGCAGAGAGAGAGGAGGAAGCAGGCTCCCTGCTGAGCAGAGAGCCCAATGCGGGGCTCAATCCCAGGATCCTGACATTATGACCCGAGCCGAAGGCAGAGGCTTTAACCCACTGAGCCACTCAGGCGCCCCTCCTTATGACTTAAACGTTTTCTTTTCTCTAGCCTATGTTATTATAAGAATACAGTATATAATACATATACAATATATGTGTTAACTGACTGTTTATGTTATCAGTAAGGTTTCTGGTCAATAGTAGGCTATTAGTAAAGTTTTGGAGGAATAAAAATTGTAAGTAGATTTTCAACTGCACAGTGTCCCAACCCCCACACTATTCAAGGGTCAATTATATATACACATATAAAATGAAGTATTATTCAACCACAAAAAAAAAGGAAATCCTAAATGTGTAAGCTGATGATTCACACACCTGTACCCCTGGAGTAAATAATATATCATATGTTAATTAAAGAAGAAGGAAATCCTGCCATTTGCAATACATGGATGGACACTGATGGCATCATGCTCCATGAAATAAGCCAGAGAAAGGGAAAATGTTGTATGATTTCACTTTTATGTGGAATCTAAAAAAACCAAATTCACAGAAACAGAGAACAAACTGGTGGTTGCTAGAAATAAGGGTGGGGGAGTAACAGGTAAACGTAGCCAAAAGGTAAAAACTCCCATTTATAAGTAAGTTCTGGGGATATAATGTACAGCATGGTGACATACAGTTACCATCAAAGTACTGTAATATATATCGAAAGTTGCTAAAAGAGTAATCTTAAAAGTTCTCATCACAAGAAAAAAAAATTATGTGAGGTGACTGATTGATGTTAACTAAGCTTACTGTGGTAGTCATTTTGCTATACACACACACATATTTATCAAATAATTATGTTGTGCACCTTTGACTAAAACAATGTTATATGTAAAATATATCTCAGTAAAAGTGGAAAAAAAAAAAGAATTAACACAGTAACATGTGAAAGGTCATTTACAAGGTAATATTGTTGGCCTTCTTTAGCCTTGGCTCCTGCTCAACCCAGTACCAAGTGGGTTTTCAGGACCCACCTGCAAGCTTCCCCTCACTCCGTAGGCATTCAATACTGAATGCAGTGTCCTGGAAATGGACAACTTTCCAAAGGATCTTTCAAAAGAACCTCTCCTTTCTACCAGGTTAAAAAACCCTGGGTTGCCAGAGGCATATATTATTCTACACAAGGAAGAAAGGGGTGATTAAATATGTGGTTGGGGGCTGAAGCTTCATACCTCCTTTACTCTATCTGTGGGGATGCTTGTTGAAAAAAATAATCAAAATAGTTTAGTTTTTCTACAAAATGAAAAATAAAAACAGTACTAGAATAAAACTAAGGCCTACCAAGCTTTGGAGAGGATGTGGATCAACAAAAGGAACTCTCATTAATGCAGCTGAGAAGGTTAAATGGTATAACTGCTTTGGAAAACAGTTTGGCATGATTTTACAAAGAAGAACATTCATATACCTGTCACCTAACAATTCCATTTCTGGAAAAATATCCAAGAAAAGCTCTTATATATCATTATCAAAGACATGAACTAGAATGTACCTAGAAACACAGTAATGGGAACCATCCAAATGCCCAGTAATAGAAGAATGGATAAATAAATTGTGATAATATCAGACAATGAAATAATACACAACGGTCAAAACAAATGTATTACATATAAATATAAAAATATGGATAATCTTATCAACATAACATAAAATTAAAAAATAAACAACAGAACTCCTTACCAATACACAAATGATAAAATTATATAAAATAAAAAAACAAGATAAACTCACTGGCCACTGATTACACATCTAGCCCCTTTCTCCTCCCAGAGGTCAGGGGATGGGACTAAAAGTTCTAACCCTTTAATCAGAGTTGGTTCCCTGGCAACAACCCCAACCTTCAGTTAGTTACCTAGGGGATTCCCAAAAATCATCTTAATACAAAGAAAGATCTTTATTGCTCTCTTCATTTAGGAAATTCCAAGAGTTTTAGGAGCTCTGTGTCTGGAATGGAAAGGGAGACCAAACATATATTTATTTTTATAAATCACACTATCACAGGACCCCAAGGAGCTTTTATTTATATGTATCATATCTATTAATACTTATTGTACTAGAAATAAAAATTAACAATTTTTTAAAGTTTTAAAAATTTTAAAAAATGTATTTACTTCACTTAACAAATGTTTTACATTTTCGCAAATTTTTAAAATGTCTGTACTAACAGAAGCATCTAGATTCTCATATCTTCTGCATTCACTCTGTCCCACTATCACATACCATATAGCATTTGGAAAACTGTACTATAAAACTGTGAGCAAATAAAAGTGAAAAAGGCAAATAATGTCTCAGTATTACTATGAAAATAACTTTCACCTTGCAGACACACTGAAAGTGTGTCAAGGACCGCATGGGACTCCTAGACCATACTTTGGAAACCACTAGTCTAGTGAATTCGACAGATAATGTATTTTTAGTACTATATTACTAAAAGCTACAAAGTTCTTTAAGAACACAGACAGGGAAACACTAACTTCAGAAACGTCCAGGGAAACTCCTACTGAGGTGGTATCTGATACCATTTGAGCCTCAAGCCTAAATCCTTACAAACTAGACATGTAAGAACTGTACCCTCTTCCTCCTACTTTTTGGTGTGTCTCCTGTCTCCTCTTCTGTCTCACTTGGTTGCTATTACTCAAATGAGTCACAGTTGCTCCCTCTTTCAAGCCTATGTATTTACTGTTTTTCTTCAGTCTGAAAGGCTCTTCCTGCCGGTATTTATCCCAAGGCTGTTCTTGCCACACCTGGCCATCCTGAAAGTTAAAGGAAAGCTTTATCTCCAGACACCTAATCCACTCAGGACCCACAATCCTTGGGAAATTCTGCCTTACACTGTTATTTGTGTGCACTAGGAGCTATAATTAACATAGCATATGATAGCATTATTCGTAAAAGTGAAAAATTAGTGGAAAAGAAACCTAAATATCCATCAAGCCTAAAACGAAAAAGAAAAACCACTACTGCAAAAGAATGAATTAGAGCTACATATTCCAACATTAAGTCTCAAAAACAGTAACATTATGCACAAGAAACCTAAATGTTCATCAACATGATAATAAAAAAACCACTAGCATACCGACATAAGACAATGAATTAGAGCTACATGTTTCAACATGAGTCTCAAAAACAGTAACATTAATGTGCACGGAAAGTAATAAAAGATTCCTAGAGTTAAATAGGAATGTTTAGTAGGTATGAATATTTATAAATTTATGAAGAGTTATACTATTTACAATGTAAAATTTCTTCATTTATATTTTGATAGGTAACACATGATTTAAAATTATAAGAATTTTCTCCCATTCTTGTCCTCCCTCCAGCTATACAGCTTTCCTCCCAGGAGACAACCAATATGATTAGTTTCCAGGGTATCCTTCCAGATATATTTTGGTATATAATGTTCACAGGACGTACTATAATATGGCTTATGTATCTCCAATATAAATTAAGTTTAAAATGTGCATGGAAACGATACAGTCAAATTCAGAATAAAAATCAGGTAAAGAGGGAGAGGAACTGACTTAGAAAGAGGCATTCGAATTACCTATAGTGTTTCGTTTCAGGTTTATTGTGTTTTCTCTAGATTTTTTTTTTTATACATAAAATAATTATTGTTCAGGGTGCCTGGGTGGCTCAGTCGGTCCTGCGTCCCAGGGTCCTGGGATGGAGTCCAGCATCAGGCTCCCTGCTCAGTGGGGAGCCTACTTCTCCCTCTCCCTCTGATGCTCCCCCTGCTTATACTCTCTGTGAAATAAATGAGTGAAATCTTTAAAAAAGGAAAAAGAGAAAAGAAAAAAAAGAAACAAGGAGGTTTTTTTAAAAAAAATAATTGTTTTTCTGCATAAAAGAAAACAGGTGAAGAGGATCAGATTTGAGAAGGTAATTAGTTTGGTGTTAGATGGAGTGAAATCAGATGGAATGAAAACAGATTTAGTGAAAATTAAAATAAGGGCATTCATTCAATACTTTAAAATGAGTCTAAAGTTCAGGATAAAGCTAAGAGACCAGGGATTTATATAAAGTGACACTTGGAAATTCTAAGAATAAATATCCAGATACACGTACACTGCATAACTTAACAACACAGATTCCTTAAGGAGAGAGCCACCAAAACTAGAATACTACCTAATGCTTATAATAAGATTTCAATTTACCTATAACCCTCCTACTTTTCTTTGATTTCAAAAAAACCCCTGGAATGGGTGAGCCTATTTTTGTAAGTAACTTAATGGACAGTAACACATATAGACACACACCTACCGCTATTAAAATCAAAGAGAGAGGGGCGCCTGGGTGGTTCAGTGGGTTAAACCTCTGCCTTCAGCTCAGATCATGATCTCGGGGTCCTGGGATTGAGCCCCACATCAGGGGCTGCTCAGCGGGGAGCCTGGTTCCCTCCCCTCCATCTGCCTCTCTGTCTACTTGTGTTTTCTCTCTGTCAAATAAATATATAAAATCTTAAAAAAAAAAGGATCAAAGTGAGACAGCGTTCTGGTTAGTTCTAGGTAAACTACAAAACCTTTCTTGATTGAACTTTAATCATTAAAAATTCTTCTGTAATAGTCTCCAACATAGCTTAAAAATGCTATAAACAAATCCTTGATACAAATAATTTTCTAGGGTGCCTGGGTGGCTCAGTTGGCTAAGCTGAGGCTTCAGCTCTGGTCATGATTCCAGAGTACCGAGATCAAGTCCCACATCAGGCTACCCGCTCAGCAGAGAGTCTGCTTCTCGCTCTGACCCTCTCCCCTCTCATACTCTCTCTCTCAAATAAATAAAATCTAAATAAATAATTTTCTGATCTTGTTTCTCTAATAAAAGTACTATCCTGACAAGTCTTTGAAGGAGGCAATAACTTAGAGCTGTTGTTGCTCCTAAAGTTTAACTAGAGCATTCATCAACTTTCTCCATCTCTCAATGTTATAAAGCAAACCTTTTCCAGATTCTTGAGCTGTTCCCCCCATACTGACCTCTTCTCTAGTTTCCTCCATTCCTTAACTCATCTGACAAGTATGTATTAAATGCCTACTTTGTGAAAAACAATGTGTTAGACACCATCCCTCTGGTCCCCAAAAAGGTGACAAAAAAAACCTGTATGGTCTTAAGAAAATCTTTGTATATCTTTTTTTTTTTTTTAAAGATTTTATTTATTTATTTGACAGACAGAGATCACAAGTAGGTGGAGAGGCAGGCAGAGAGAGGAAGGTAAGCAGGCTCCCGACTGAACAGAGAGCCGGATGTGGGGCTTGATCCCAGGACTCTGGGATCATGACCTGAGCCGAAGGCAGAGGCTTTAACCCACTGAGCGCTCACCCAGGTGCCCCAATCTTTGTATATCTTGACATAATGC
The DNA here is from genome assembly GCF_922984935.1 of Meles meles. Classification (NCBI taxonomy): domain Eukaryota; kingdom Metazoa; phylum Chordata; class Mammalia; order Carnivora; family Mustelidae; genus Meles; species Meles meles. Next base: position 79,934,193 of record NC_060068.1, on the reverse strand, counting down.
AGAATCCTTACAATTTAACATTCTAGGTCTGGAGATCAAAATTATAATGCTGTATCAGTTATCTAGGTGGAAATACATTTCAGCAGACTTACAGGTTTTCCAAAAACAGAGTACAGATATTTTTCAGGCAATGGTTGCCATATTAAAAGCAGGCTATTTTGTACAGTTCAGAACCTGAGGGTCATGCAGTTAAAAAGTAGATGCCTACTTGTTCTGATAACCTTTATAGACAAACTCTGAGTTAGAACATATGTATATACATAAGACTCCCTAAGATACTTCTTTAGCACAAGTTAAAGGATCTCAGTGACAAAAACAAATGGAACTCAGTAAAAACCAGAGATAAAATCTTGGGGTGTCTAGGTGATGCAGTCTAAGCTTAGGCCTCGGGCTCTTGATTCAGCCCAGGTTGTGATCTCAGAGTCCTGAGATTAAGCCCTGCATCAGGCTCTGGGCTCAATGTGGAGTCAGCTTGGGTTTCTTACTCCCTCTCCCTTAGCCCCTCCTCACTATGCAAGCTCACTCTCTCTCTATCAAATAAATAAAACAAACAAACAAAAAACCAACCCACAAAAATAAAAACCAAAGATAAAGTAGGGTTTGGAAATAACTATAATCTAGCATTAGAATTTTAAGAATGTCATTCTTTGGTCTCAGCCACAGTAAAAGAGCTGAGGAAGGAGATTTGGAAAGTATAGCAGTAAGATACCCATGTTGTGCTCCTGCTGTGGCTCTAGGCCTACTGCCTTCGGAAGTCAACCTGTGGCAAATGTGGCTATCTTAGCCAAATGGAAGAGAAAGTAATACTGGAGCACCAAGGTTAAGTGATGAAATACCACTGGGACTGGTTGAATGGGGTACCTAAAAATTGTACACCGAAGATTCAGGCACAGATCTGTGAAGGAACAACACCTAAACCCAAGAGGGCAGCTGCTGCAGCATCCAGTTCACCTTAAGGATTTCAACAAGCAGTTACAAAATAGATGTTCTGGGAAGAAGAAGGAGGAAGAGGAGGAGGAGGGGGGAGGGAGGAGGAGGTGGAGGAGGAAGAGATGCGGTAATAATGTGTTTTGATAGTTGTGGTGAATCATTTATACATTTTAGAATAACAGCCTCTCAAAAACTCCCTTGACCACTCTTCCCTACCATAAGCTTTACAGAAGAGCACTAAGAGTGAAACTGGCTTTGTTACATTGTGTTAGTAATATTGATACAGTATTTTTTAAACTGTTAAAAAGACAAGGTCTCTGATATAAACAGATTTTTAGGGGAAATAGGGCATCACTGCCTCAGCAGTTTACAGAAAGATGGCCATTACGAAGTCCTACAGCTGACTCAAAAACACAAGCTTCATATTCCTCCCTTCTCTCTCTGCAGCCAATCAGTGAACATAACAAGCAACTCAAAAGCTCATTTTTGTCACAATTTAAAAGAAAGCAAGTTTCACAGTCTCTCCGGGGATCAGATCATTCCTCTTTATGTCCTATATCCACATTGTTTATGTATCTACAGAATGGTGGTAATGATATTACCACAGTTAACATAATTAGACATTATGTTTAATTAATTAATTGGTATACTACCAATTAGGGTTTGGGGCCAAATACTTTTACATGATTACTTTATCTAATTCTCCTAATGACAATATGAGAAAGGTATTGTCACTAGCCCATTTTTCAGCTAAGAAAACTGTGGCTTTTAAAGGTTAAATAACTTGCCTAGGGTTCCATGTGTAGTATGTATTAAGTGGAGCCTGGGATTCTATTTGTTTAACTCAAACTGTAACAATAAACAGCTATAGTAACTATTATACTGTAATACTGTAATTGATTCAAGGGCTCCCTACTGCTTATTGTATCAAAAAATCCTTACAGAATAAGGTTCCATTCATTCATTTGTTCAATGGAAAGACTTTTGTTGAGTACTTCTTAAGTGCCAACACTATACCAAGTGACTAAAGATGTAGGTTCTGAGTGAAGATGCTAAATAAATGACTTCCAGATCAGTCATATGACTGATGTTATTTAAAAATAATCTCTAGGGGTGCCTGGGTGGCTCACTGGGTTAAGCATCCAACTCTTGGTTTTAGCTCAGATCATGATCTCAGTGTGGTAAGCTCCACACTCAGCGTGGAGTCTGCTTGAGACTCTCTCCTTCTCCCACTGCTCGCTCACTCTCTAAATTTTTTTTTAAAATTTCTCCTAAAAAAATAAAATAAAAATCAGCTCTACCCTTTTACGAAGATGAAGATGGTACTGAAAGATAAGAAGGAAGCTCCTGTCTTTCCCAAAGCAAAGGCTTTGAAGGCCAAGAAAGCGGTGCTGAAAGGCATCCACAGTCACCGAAAAAAGATCCATCAGTATGTACCTATGTTCCAACAACCCAAGCAAGACTCTGCGTCTCCGAAGGCAGCCCAAATATCCTCAAAGGAGTACCCCCGGGAGAAACAAGCTTGATCACTATGCCATCATCAAGCTCCCCTGACTATTGAGTCAGCCATGAAGAAAACAGAAGACAACAACACATTTGTGTTCATTGTGAATGTCAAGGCCAACAAGCACCAGATCAAACAGGCTACGAAGAAGCTCTATGACACTGATGTGGCCAAGGTCAACACCCTGATCAGGCCTGATGGAGAGAAGAAGGATGGCTCCTGAATATGATGCTTTGGATATTGCCAACAAAACTGGGATCATCTAAACTGAGTCCAGCTGGCTAAATCTAAATAAAATTTTTTTTCATCATAAATTTAAAAAAACTTAGCTCTATTTGGGCAAATAAAACAGCATCATTATAGGAAATGGAACCCTGAAATAAACAGATCACACATCCAAGCATTTATATTCTAAGGATTGTGGACTAGTTATTACTAACAAAATTTTCCAACTTTGCTCTACTACAGATTTTCAAAATTTTCTACCAAACAAAAACCGCAATGAAAACACACACACACATTCACGCGCGGAGACCCCCCCCCCCCCACACACACACAGAGGTCAAAAGATCATTTACTTCCACATTCAACTCACAGAATAATATAGCTTGTGTTGGGAAAACCATGGTCATAAGTGGCCTTAAATAACTCCCCTTCCAGCTTGAAGAGACATCTGGTTGCCAGCTGTGTAGCTTCTAAAAGTCACTGCTTGCCAAGTAGCTGGCAGAAGGTGGTGAAGAGCTGACCACCTGCAATCCATTTTGACACTGCCTTTGACCATTGCATTGGAGAACAGAATACATTACAAAAATTCCAAAAGGAGTTGGCTAAATTTCAAGGCAGGAAGTTGGCCATTTTGGTTGAACTACTTTAACTCAAATCAAAGGGGTATGATGTGGGAGAAGAGAAGATTAAAAAAAACTACTAAAGCTTACAGGAAATTTTCAGGGTTATATTCTAAACCTCTGTCCACCATACCTCTATCCATCTTTATAAGAAGTATATAAACAACTAAAGCTACAGGGGAAAAACTGTAACTATGTCTATGCAAATATATGTATCATTCCTATTTTTCACTTTTATGTCAGCACAATAAATGTATTCAGTATATACATACAATGTATATCAATAGAGTATATTATATGCATTATATATGAATATATATTTAATAATATGGAAATTTTCCTTTTATGTTGTTATTATGTCTGCTGTACACAGTGTATATATCATAAACAACTGTATATCAGAGGTAAAGGTATAAACATTTGGGAAGATGCCATAGTTTGGGAAAGGTGCTTGCTTAAAAAAAAAAATCAATACAATTTCCCCACTGATTCATGATGTAAAATTCTATAATCAAGGCTTGTAGATTTGTAATTATGGTATGTCAGCTACATTTAAACAAGAGTGTTAAAAGATTGTTAAAGTTAAACTAACACAATTGCAGTGTGAATTGTCCTAGTCTCATTCTAATCTACTGGTGTCACTTTCATTTAATCAGAGGAAAACTATGGGCCAATGTCAGTGCTATTTCCAATGCCCTAACATTCTTTGTTCACGTTGGATTTTAAACCACTACCAATCTAAAATGGTTATGAAAAGATATATTTAAGAAAGTATTTTTAATCACTTAATTCACTCACCAGTGGGCTAATTTGGCAAGCTTTACTGAAAATAACTTGGTTTTAAGGTTATTAAATAAACTTTCATGTTAAATGCATGACAACAGTTTGTTTTTGCAAAAGTACTTCCTGTATTTACCATAAATCTAGTAAAAAATACTTCTTTTATAAACACAAATCTTACTTGGGAATTTATGGTAGACACAGATCATTGAGCTGAAATACCATATCAATATTTAACATTGAGCCTCTATTTTCTTCTACTTTAATGAAAGTTATTTTCTAAATCACTAACAATTTAAACTGATACAGAAAACTACTCTGGCAAGGATTCATATTTACAGGACACAGTTAAGTTTTAATTTAAGTAAGGTACTACATTCAGTTCACAGTTGTATTATCAGTAAATAGCCTTCAAATAAATCATGGCACACAGAACAGTGCTATGTTAGCTAGTTACAGAAGTACTAATACAAATCACCCAGCTTTGACTGACTTTCCCAGTGTTAGCACCAACGAGTCTATGTCTTAGAAACCCCTCAACCCCAGGTAAATTGGGACAACTGATGCCACCAAATATATATATATATATATATATTATACACACACATATATATTTAAAGAAAGGAAGTGGGAGGATTTTCAATTATGCGCTGGAGAAAATAAAAATTGGAGAGGTATTTGGTAACTCCCTCCTAGAGCTTCTACATTAGCTGTGATCCAGTGACAGATACCAGTATGTCTAGCAATCTGCCTGAAACACAGATCTGTAACTTTAAAAAGCACCTGCCAGACCTGAACCCACTAATACTTATTAAATAATGACTCACATGTGAACAAAGGCTGCTGCTTGAAGAAACTGCACACATCTCTCACAGCCATAATCAGCTCTGGAAAAACAATCCCGTTACTGGGAAGGGGATATTTAAGAAGTTCTCAAGAGGTTCAGTACAAGTTAGCCTCATTGCTGTCCAACTCTTAAAAACCATTCCTAGTAACTGGACTCTTCCTTGTTTCTAGGGTTCTAATCTCTCTCAAAATCTATTTCCAGCAATCAGATCCTTTCCCTTTGTTACCATATGAGATAACAAAGTTTCTTTAGGTCTAGGGGACCATAAGGCTTCTGCCTGTTTCTGTAGGGCCTTCCCTAAAGCCCTTAAAACTTGCTTCTAGGGAGCCCCTGGGGGGCTCAGTGGGTTAAACCTCTGCCTTCAGCTCAGGTCATGATCCCAGGGTCCTGCTCAGCGGGGAGCCTGCTTCCCCCTCTCTCTCTGTCTGCCTCTCTACCTACTTATGATCTCTCCCTCTCTGTCAAATAAATAAATAAAATCTTAAAAAGAAAAGAAAAGAAAAGAAACTTGCTTCTACTTTGCCAGCATGGCTGCCATCACTGGATTGCCTTCACCATTTTGGAAACACACTGAGACTCTCCTATTTCATTCACTGATCTCTCTTGCCAAATACCATCATCTACTTACTGCCTATTTCCATACTCTAGTAACTTTCCGCCTCCCTGCTCAGATTTCTTACTAAAACCCACTATGGGGAACTTCTGGATCACCTGAAGTATTCTAGCAGATTGATTAGACACTAAACTCTAAGAATTCACCCTCCCTAGGAGAGCCACTGATACTGAACTGTAGGACTAATAACTAGAATATAATTCTAATGGCTCTCAACTCCTGGAGAGAAAAACCGAAGTAACTGGAGACAGGAATGATGACTTTAAATGTCTTCTTTCAAATAGAAGTTAGGACTTCTGAAGGGAAATGAGGCTATGGGAAATTAACACCTGGCTAGGAAAAAAGGTGCTGAGAACAGATATTGGGTTTTAGACCACTGCTTTAAAAAAACCATTGAATTTGTTCACAAAACATGTCTGAATCATAAAACTACTCAAGAAGTCACTGAAACTAAATTTGGAGGCAAGAAACGCATAACTTTGAGGACCTTATTATTATGAAAAATTTTAAACATATACAGAGAAGAACACTGAAGCCCACGATTATTCCACCCTAACAATTATTAATATGTTGCTGCTGTATCTGTGTTACCTACTTTTTTCTTTGCTCAAGTAAAATGTGTAATTTTAAAAACAGGACACTAAAACAAAAGATGGAAAGAGTCATAGTAAAGTAACTTTCCAGCAAAAAAAATAACAGAAGAGAGACAGGGAACAGTATTTATGGATTTAGATGGTTGTCTACCAAGGTAAAATATAAATAATGAACAGTTAAAATAGAAGTTTTAGGTTTTCTAAAGAATGTATCTTTTAGTACAACTGGGGAAGCTCTACACTAAACTGTCATTAGAAAAAATATGAAAAAAAAATCTGTGGAGACATTTCCAGTAATTTATAAGCAATTTGAGTAAATGTGTAAATTTTAAGTAAACAGTAAATTACAAAGGGGTTTCACAAAAACGATAAATTTTTTGTACTTAAGTATGAAGAATCAAAATTGAAGTTTGATAATGCTCTACTACTGAAATAAATTGAAAACTAAACTATTTCCATACTCACTTGACAATTTTTGAAAGCCAAAAAATTTAGATTATTAACTATTTAAATGGGTGTTTTTTTCTAGAATATGTATTATAATCATATAACTACTAGAACTAATTTTATAAACTAGTGTAGACCATTAGGATGAGAAAGGACAAGATCATACAGTTAATTAACGGAAAACTACCATTAGAAGTCATTTCTCATGACTTTTGGCCTACCCTGGTACTTCTAGCGAATAGTTACTAAAACGACATAAACAAAATCTAGCAAAAGTGAACAACAGACTTCTAGGGTGAGTGATAGTGCAAATTATTTATATTTTCAATTATGCATGTCAATTTCCCTCCTACTATTTTTTAGAGCATTGCAGTTTAAACAGTTGTAGATCAGAAACTTTGGATCTTTTCCCTATACTGCCATTAACTAGCACAAGTTTAGTTTTTCTACTTTAACTTCATTAAGCCTCAGCTTCTCATTTGTAAAACAGGTACACAAACAATATTATTGTTAACATTTACTAGCCACTTTCTATTTGCCACATACTGTGTTAAACAGTATAGCAGACATTTCTTCCAATAGGTGCATGAGGTGCCTACTAATTCCATTGCACAGATGGAGCAACTGAGCCACGGCGCAATGTAAGGCATTCAACAATACATAATAAATGGCAGAATCAAGATTTGAACCCAAACAGTCTCACTTGAGAAAAGGCTGTGCTTTAAGTACTATTCACAGAATCTTCCTACTGCCGTAACAATAAAGTTTCTAGGAAAGTACAGTGCAATCCTGTGCTAAGCCTCAGAGGCTGTATCTCAGTAAGTGAATTTATTCTTCCCTTTGCCTGTCCTTCCTCCGGTGGAAATACCAACAAAGGGAGGAAAGGTAGGCAAAGAGGAAGGAGCCAAACGGCTAGGATCAGACATTTATTTCTACTGCAAGATAACCTGCTTCTTCTGGGGGCTGTTTATCTTTTTTTCCGAGAATGCCCCATCCAAAAGTTTGATTTCTCGGGTCTGAACCATAAAAGTCTAATAAGTACTGAAGTGTCTAACAGCACTCAGAATTACGGCCAATTACAGGACTGGCCTACCCAGGATAGTTATTTAAACAGCATCCCACAAGCTCCGGGGCGAGCTTCGGGGAAGCTGACGGGGGAGAGGTAGGCCACAGAAGTTTTGATGAGTGTGCTGGAAGTTCTCAGAGACTGGGAGTCCCGCCTGCCATGTTAGATCACAGGGCCGCAACAAGGCCTCCTTTCTGACAAGGGCCCGGATTTCGGCGTCCCCTCTAAAGTTTAGAACGGGCTTGCGCTTCCACCTGAGGGCTGGTAATGAACTGATCCGCCTCCCACCAGTCAAGTAGGGCAGGGAGACCCGCGGCCGCGCAAACCGGAGGTACGACCCCAAACCGAACCCTCTCCGCCTCCGGGCCGCCGCCCCTCCACCTCCCCTGCAGCCGCTCCTCCACCTCCCCTGCCGCCGCTCCCGGGTCTCCCCAACCGCCGGCGCCCGAGAGGCGGGGCGCGCCGACCCTCACCGCCCAACGGCTCGGTTTGTCCTGATGAAAGGCAGGGGAGGGGCGTGTCCCGGCTCGTGGACTCAGGCTTCAGCGCGTCCCTTACTGCGTCCCCGACCTAGCCCCGCGGGCCGCCGAGACCCAGGTGAGGCCTGGAGTCCGGAGCCCGCTTCGGGCCTGCGGAGGCTCCGCCCAACCTCTCGGGCCGCCATAAGGCTAAGGAGACGAGGCGCTGGCGTGTGCGCCGCTCACGGCTCCTTACCGCTTCACCACGCCGGTTTTGATCTTGATCTGCCTTACGCGAGGATCGGCCATGATCCCTCGAGCGCCGCGGAAAGGAGGGGTGGAGAGCTAGGGTAACCGTGGAGAAAGACTGCGCGTAGGAGGTGGTACTGTTCGCGTAGTCGCCGTGGCCCAGCGCGCATGCGCAGACCCCGGCGCGGCCCTGCTGCAGGCCACACCGATGGGCGGGGTCGGGGCGGGTGGATCGCGGGCCTGGGGATGGTCACACTCTGCACCTGCTGTCATCCGCTTCTACCCACTTTCCCGCTCGTGGAACCTGTCCTCGTCTCGCTTGGACAGCCTTCCTTTTAGTGTTTGAACAGCCTTTCTTTTAGTGTGGTCACAAGTTACACTTTTCCCGGTCTCCACAGCCTGGGCGTTGTGGGAAACTTCAGTATCTTCTCCTGTAGATTGGTTGGCCATGACATTGCTTTGCGAAATTATCTGCTTAATGGACAGAATGACCTAAAAATTGTATTAAGGATATTTTTGGTGTCGTTATCTGGTGTCAAATGGGACAAAGTAATACATGTTTAATGAAATAAACTACCATCATGCACTCAGTCAAGAAAATCTTTACCCTCTACCTCGGACCTTTGCAAAACATGTTTATAGACATGTAACTCACAAAGGAAATAACTCTAGGACTTATTAAAATAATCATCACCACTTGCTTATCTTAAATATTCAACTTACAAAAATTTATGTGGCATACCAAAGCTTGGGCTTGGTGGTCACACAAACCAACCGACGCTGGAGTCAATTAAACAACACTGGGCACATGGGCCACTTAACCTCACTGCTGAGCCCACTGCCTTGTATGCAAAATGGAAATAATGCCCACTTTACAGAGTAAATATGAAAATTAAATCTCAGTGCCTGATGCGCAGTAGATACTCTACTTTTGACTCTTGTTTTATACTTTCAAACAACATGTCTGTTGCATAAAGAAGTGCACCTCCACACAGCCTCTTCCTGATGAAGTCCCCCAAAGGATGCAGGGCAGAGCCTCCTTTGTTTTCTTATTTCTTGGTATCATCCTTCAAAGACACCTACCCTACCCGATTGTCTTTTGCATTCCCTACACTTGATTTCCTCATTCATGGCTAGCTCTGGAACACTCTCCCACCCCTGCCACTGCAAGACCTTTAGTTTAAATCCAGGATCAAAACCCACCTTCTGGAGAAAGTCTACCATGACTGATCTCTCCCTATTCAATGCTGCCTGCATGCTTCTGAATCAACCAATATTAAATTTTATTTTTAGTATATTTCTTTTAAAAATCATTGTTTGAAAGTCTTTCAAGATCCAGGTTCCATACACAGTAGATCTTAAGTTCAATAAATAATGTCAACCGACTGGTGGCACACTGAAACACAATTTCAAGTGACACAGCAAATTTATGACCTACTGGAGGTGAGGCAGAGATGGGGTTCCAAAACAAAACAAAAAAACCAGCAAACTTACCAGAGCAAAATGCTATGGTTAGAAATCTAGTCGATCATTAATATTAAGTTACTGGGAGCCCCTTTAAGGCAAAGAAACAACAGCAACCAAACCCACAAACCAAAAGATTGTGCAACTAGGGGTCTGGAACTGTCAAGGATCTTCCTTCAGTTAGGCAATAAAAGCCATGTACTCTTCATAGTGTTTTTGCCTTGATTTCCAGAACTTCAGAGCTAAGTTGCATGCTTGTTTGCAGGAGTTTCAGGTTTTCTGATGTAAACACTGTCTTTTCCAACCCCAATTCCATCTCTACCCTTCTGTCCTTTCTTTCCTTTATTTTAATGATTCTGTATCTGCGACTTTACTGTAAGCCAGTGATTACTATAACCCAAAGACTGCCGCTGCTGCTGTGTATACCCAGGTCCATGCCCAGGCCCTTAAGGACCGTGTGTGTTTATCTGTGTCTGTCTATATTCTATTGTACACTTGAGGCTATGGGTTAAGATCATGGAGTTTGGCCCCACCCTTAAGGACAAGAAATCAGGTGAAATTGTCCCTAATGTCAGGAGTTTACAGTAGTGGTTAAGAACATGAACTCTGGCCCTGACGACCTAAGGGCACATCATAGCTCTGCTTCTTACTGTGTAAAATTGGACAAGTTACTAACCTCTCTATGCCCCAGTTTTTTCCTCTTTAAAATGTGGGTGATACTAATACCCACCTCATCAGGTTGTTATAAAGCTTAAAATAAGTTAACATTTGTAAAGTGTTTAGGATAGTGCTGGTACTTAGTAAGCCCTATACAAAGGGTTCATTAAATAAATAAGTAATCTGGGAAAGAGGTCCTAAACAGGAAACTAAGAACCCGGTAGGATGCACATTCATATGAATATAGAAATGTACAAAATGGGGCACCGGAATGGCTCAGTCAGTTGGGCATCCAACTCTTGATCTCAGCTCATGTCTTGATCTCAGGGTCGTGATTCAAACCCCATGTTGGGTTCCAAGCTGGGCTACTTAAAAAAAAAGGAAGAAAAAGAAGAAATACAAACTATGTAATGTACATTTCTCACTGTCTGGCAACCTTTTGTTCTGCTACCCCTAAACCTTAATTGAGCTGTTTTTAAATATTCCACCCTGGGTCTGAGGTGAACTATAGGAATGAATCCATAGGAGACTCTGTAAGGGATACATTTATCAACATTTGAGACTGAGGGTTGAGGAGATCCCCCCAAACTGGAGGAATCTGTCAGAGCAAGAAGAGGAAAGTATAGTTATCTCCTCTCTGAGTGGCAATTCTTCCCTTGCTGATTTTGGAGGGTTGTGGTAATATTTTACTAAAGAACACTGTAGATTCCCTCACAAATAACTAGTTCTTTTCCCCATATGCTTGCAGAGCTACAAACGCTGTCTCACCATCCCTCCATGCCACTCTCTCCCAATTGACTACAAGCTCCTCAAGAGAGGCCACATACATTCATCTTAGTCTCCTCAACACCAAGCTCAATGCCTAGTTCTTAGGAGATGCATAGTAAGTATTTTCTGAGTTAAAGAAAAGTCAAATATGGGACTGAGATAGATTTCTAATTTTGACACAAAACAAAGACTGGTCATGTCTTTACTTTCCTTGAACTCTGAGACAACCTGCACTCAGTGAGACTTATATAGGCCTAACATGCAGTTGCTCTGATGCTATACTTCTGTTGAGTAGAACCAGGTGGCCAACTGGAGAAGACATCCCTGGAGAGATCATTTAAATAAACTCCTGACAGAAGTACATTTTTGTAAAGTGCCTCTGATAGTTACGTCTGGGTGCTGGTGAGACTTGAAATGGTTCCTTCATCATTAGGAATTGCACCTCTTCTAAAGAGATCTAGAAGATTCACTTTCTTCTCTGCTACTTGTACATTTTTTTTCAAATTCTCTTGGTCCTCCTTGTAACTGGAGCTACTGTGGTGGCATCCAGCCACACTCGGGCTTTGACCAGCATTGCAGGACTGTAATCTGGAAGTACCTTGCTTCAAGCCTAGGCCAGAGTCCCACAGACAAGGGAGACACACATGGGAAACTTCTCAGTACACATGTGTGTACAACCCAGTACTTCAGCGGCCTATAGATCAAATGCTCCCCCTCTTTAGCTCTCCACACAGAAGACATATTTCATAAATCTCCTCAGTTGATCCCATGGAATCAAATACCAGTCACCTGTAGCAACTGACAAACTCAATAAACCACGCATGCATTTCCTTTTCTCCTTTCCCAGTTTCTTTTATCCATTGCTCATTCCTGACCTCGGAATCACTTTCCAAGTAAGTGGGGTAGTAATATGCTGCACTCGGGAATACTATTCTGGCAGATTAATCAGGTGAAGCAGAACACAGCAGCTATAAGTGGGGGACAGCAAGAGTGGGGTTCTGCATCTAGTTTGGGCTGCAGGACAAGCTCCCCTACTATTTGCGGCACACAAACCAGGAGATTCAATGATGCTGACTCATCTCATGACTAAGGATACTGTGTGGAGTCTCTGGTAAATCCGAAGAGGAGAAAGACATATAGGTCATGCCTGTTGTGGCAGAGAAATACTCACTTTTTGAAAGACAACCCAGAAACACTGTGGGCCACCAAGAAATTAAAGGGACAAAGCCACCAATTATCAGAGGAGTGTTAACGGATTCATTATGGGTGGGCATAATAGTAATCCATTATGCAAAAATGGTACATCTGGGATTGAGCCTGGGCAGATCCAGAAGTTACCTGTAAATTCCTAGGACCTCTAATTCTATTAGTTTTACCAAAACATCTCCTTCAACTCTATGGCTTCTCTGGGGGTTCCCTTCAACAAAAGTTTTGTAATGGAGAAAGGAAATATGGACCTCATCCACAGATGGGTCAGTACAATAAGTAGATGTTAACTCTATAGGGACTGCTGCTGCACGATAGCCCAGTTAGAGGTTGCCATAAAGGACACTTGGAAAGAGAAATCTTCCTGCTGCAAAGTGGCTAACAGAGCACTTGGTCAGTGGCTTTATATTGAGGGTGAGATAACACTGAGGTACTTTGTTATGCAGCAATAGATAACTAATGTAGAGACAATGCATGGACTCCTTTTCCTAGAGGCTGACCTAGCTGCTGCTCTTGATGAATGTCTACCCTACCAGCAGCAGAGACCAGTACTGAGCCCTTGATATGGCGCCATTCCAGGAGAAGACTATCTGGTTGAAAGCTTGATTACATAAGACCCCTTCCTCTCTGGAATGTACAATGTGGCAACCATGAGAGTACACTGTTCAGGTCTACCTTTAAGAGAAACTACTGTGTGAAGCATAGTTAACTGTCAGCCTTGAGCTTCTACACCTTTGGATCCATGTATTTACTCCAAGGACATGCTTCTCTCCCAGCCAGTTACTAAGCACAGCAGTGGTATCAGAGCTAGATGATTCCTGTCCAAGGTGGGATTCCTCTAATGGGAAACCTTTGCTCAGGAACGCCTCATCAACCTGGGAGGACTTCACAAGAACTTCACTGAAGTCTAAAGCTCTTTCTACCCAATCTTTCCTTCCTTCCTTTTCACAGGTGTCAGACCACATCTGTATTGCAGTCTGAAGTTTCTCCCAGCTCATGTCCTTCACACGTGTTTCCTTCAATAGATCCTTGCATGTCTAATCCTATCTTGGTTTCTCCTTCTTGAAGGATCTAAACTGACATAGACAGTGATCAATCCTTACCAGAAATGACATTTACTCTAGATAGGGATTTGCTTTTTGACAGAGTATCATACTCAACATTGCCTGAGATCAAAAGAAGTATAAGGGCGCCTGGGTGGCTCAGTGGGTTAAAGCCTCTGCCTTCGGCTCAGGTCGTGATCCCAGGGTCCTGGGATCCTGGGATCGAGCCCCGCGTCGGGCTCTCTGCTCAGCAGGGAGCCTGCTTCCCTTCCTCTCTCTCTCTGGCTGCCTCTCTGCCTACCAGTGATCCCTGTCTGTCAAATAAATAAATAAATAAATCTTTTTTAAAAAAAAGAAGTATAATAATGGGACCACAGAATCTTCTGATCTTACCATATGTTTCATCACCTAGAAGCAACCAGTTTAACAGAAAGGTAGAATAACCTGATAAAGCCTCAGCTAATGTTATAACTTGGTCGGGGCTTCATTCCCCAGGATACAACATATGCACTGAATAGCTGATATACTGTACCTTAATACATAGAATACGTGGAATGGAACCAAGAAACCAACTGATGGAAATAGGATAGGTGCCTTTTACCATCACATCCAGTAAACTCCTTGTGGTATTTGTTCTTATTGTCCATATCCTCTTAGGCTCTATTAAAGTTCTTGATTCCATGGAGAATGCTTCCACTATAAGAAATAGTAAAAATTCCACTGAATTTGAAGCTATGGCTACTATTGGGTACCACTACACTATTGCTTTGGGTTCCTTATGTGAGTGGACTCCTAGGTCCCTCCCCCCACCAAAAGAATGAACTTACTCTACTGGTAGTGGAAATTGATCCCAAATATCGTGAGGCTCTAGGGTTATGACTTCATAGGAGATGTAGGGAAGAATGTGTTTGGAACTTAAGGCATTCCCTAGGGGTGTTTTCTTAAGCCATTAGGTTTTTGGTAGTTGTCACAGCAGCAGTGGGAAACTAATACACCAATTGTCGATGTCAACTGATGTCACCTGTGACCCAGTCTTCTTTTCTCTCCCAATGTTTCTACTAATCCAAGAGGGTTGGCCAGGGCATTAGACATATCACTTCTGGCTGAACACATGACTTCTTAGGAATTCATGGAGGAAGGTCTGGTTGCAGCTCACCATGCATTGGGCCCTACCCAAGATGATCTGACAGAGTGTACATATGGTGAACATGTGCGTGACCCATGACCGCAAATTCTCCTGCAAGTATCAGTACAAATGCTCGCATATGCTTTCTAAAAGACATGCACAAGAAAGTTCAGGTAGGATTATTTATAATAGCAAAAAACCAGAAACAACACAATTCTTGGCTTGCTTTCACCTTTTGGTTGGTATATTGGATTAACAGAAGTTCTCAATTTTAGATTTTGATCTTAGCAATCCAGTTATGACATTTTTCCCTTTATGGTGTGTGTTCTTCACACCCTATTTAAGAAATCTTTGCCTACATACAAGGTCATAAAGATATTATCTTGTCTTTTATTATAGATGATTTTTTTTATCATTCACACATTTATACCCACATTCCACTAGAATTCATATTTGTGTGTGGTGTGAAGTACAGGTCAATAGTAAATTTTTTTTTTTAAGATTTTTTATTTATTTATTTGAGAGAGAGAGAGATCACAAGTAGGCAGAGAGAGAGAGAGGGAAGCAGGCTCCCTGCTGAGCAGAGAGCCCGATGTGGGACTCGATCCCAGGACCCTGAGATCATGACCTGAGCCGAAGGCAGCGGCTTAACCCACTGAGCCACCCAGGCGCCCAATAGTAAATTTTTGACCATATGAATTCATCACTTTTTAAAGCCTTCCCCATACTGTACTTCCTGCTCTATTTATAAATTATTAGTAGCATCTATAATAGACACTACTAACTGTCTACCCGACGTTCATTCCCCAAACCCTTCTTCCTTGCCTGCTCCATTGCAGGGCCTATTTTCTCAACTTCCCTTGTGACTAGAGGTCTCCAGGTACACAATTCTGGACAATTACATATAAGTGGGATATGTAGGTAGTTGCTGGAATTGATTTGGATATCTTGATAAGAGCAGTAAAGACAGGGATCTGCCCTATTCCCATTCCTTTCATGAAAGTAGATGGAGGGGTGCCTGAGTGGCTCAGTGGGTTAAGCCTATGTCTTCGGCTCAGGTCATGATTTCAGGGTTCTGGGATCAATCCCTACATCAGGCTCTCTGCTAGTCAAGAGCCTGCTTCCCCCTGCCCCCTGCCCCCTGCCCCCCACCTCTCTGCTTACTTGTGATCGCTTGCTCTTTCTCTCTCTGTCAAATAAATAATCTTTTTTAAAAAAGTAGATGGAGTAACTGAAATTAAAACATCCCTCTTTCAATCATAAGGGAAAGATAAAATTTTCAGAGACACCATCCTGACATCACTGAGCTACTGTCTCAGAACCAAAATCAAAACCAAAACCAGCAGCCGTATATCACTACTCAGGTGATAAAAACAAATCCTTATGTATTTATGCTATTCTTTATGGGCTTTCTCTTACTAGCAGTCCAAAGGACTTTCTAACTAATACAGAATCCATTAGAATTCCATGGATATGTCTCTGCTGGGAGAGGGGAAGATATAACCATTGGATCTTTGGAATATGCCTATGAAAACAAAAATATCTTCGACTGTGGCTTCCATAATGTGTTGTGTTCTCATTGTATACATGTAGTAAACATGTAACTTAAATGGCCACAGGTCACAGAGTATGAATGTTGGATGGCTACATGTTTTAGACAATAAAAATTCCCTACAGGCATCGAGAGAATATAATCCTTTTGTCAGTGACATAGAGAGGGCCCTATTTACAGCTGAACAGGTATCTGATATAACAATTCATTGTTCTGACACATATTGCAATCATGATGTGCAGTTTTTAATGCATCATGTTACATTAGCTAGGCCATAGTCTAATACCGTGTAACATAAATTTTGCCAAAAGGAATGACATTACATGACACTGACTTTTAAAAGACACAAACTATTTTTTCAGATCACATACCTTTTATCCATGAGTGCCCAATTCAAAAATCAAGCTGGCAGACAAAAGTGGAGTGAATGTGTAGCCTCAAAGCAGCATATTTATCTTGAGTAGTTTTGCACATTTCTACCTGTAGTCAATGATTCCATTCCATTTTTATGTTGAAATGCATGAGCAACATTAATGGACCTTTTTTTGTCACCTGAAGTAAGACTTTTATTCAGGGTCAATCAAGAGAGACCTGAAAGGTGTTTTTGGATTTCACGCTATGGGTAAAGTCTCTTTATGTGTTTATCATAAGCTCTATGACTGTTCTATTTGAAACTACCACAAAATATTTATGATTGGTTTATTTTTATCCTATCTATGACTCTTTATTCTTTTCAATAAGATTTTTCTTAGGTGTGAAATATTTTCAGTTGTCATTATGTATTCTTTTTTGATAGCAATAGGAAATGTAACACAAAAAAGATAAGGATTTTGGACAACAGATTATAGTTTCTAGATTACCAAAAGAATACTCTAAATACTGGTTCACAAAGATTCATTCTTAGAAGTTTTTAAATTTAACTTATTTACTTATTTTTTTAAATTTTTTTATTTATTTATTTGACAGAGAGAGAGATCACAAGTAGACAGAGAGGCAGGTAGAGAGAGAGAGAGGGAAGCAGGCTCCCTGCTGAGCAGAGAGCCCGATGCGGGACTCGATCCCAGAACCCTGAGATCATGACCTGAGCCGAAGGCAGCGGCTTAACCCACTGAGCCCCCCAGGCGCCCACTTATTTACTTATTTTAAAAATTATCTTCCAACAGGGTTTTTGCTTATTGTAGTAAACTATGTAAGACTTAGAGAATTCTCCTTAGTTTATAAACCTAACTTCAAAAAAAAAAAAATTGGGCTATCTATCATCTGTGAAAGTTTACTAGGATTCTGCAGAGTAGTCTGGTAAGAGGAAGACAGACTTTTTGAAATAGGTTTTTTCCCCCAATATTTTAAAGTAATATAAAGATATTATTTCTTAATTGAAGACAGAAATTTCATTTAAACTTCTACAACTTCCAATTCTAACATTACTACTCTAATATTTAATTATTATATTGTTATTTAATTATAACCACAATTATTTCTCTTCCCTTATTACCATATTTTTTGTACATGATGTGTGGGTGTGATTGCCATTTAATCATATAATTGAGATTCTTAAGAATTCTTTTCCTAGAAGAGTTACATGCTTCCAAATGATTTGGAACCTTTAGAGCTGATAGAACTCAACCAATTTCCTTGGATTTTTAGCCACATAAGAAATCCAAATAATGGAATTCAACACAGTTGAACTCAGCACAACAAATGAAAGTCTATTTGACACCAAGTAACCGATTTCCACCCCACTTTTTACTCAAATGTTTTGGCATTCAGCCATGCAGTGAAGTTCCTGAAATGATTAAAAGCAAGGATTTAGAACTTGGCTAAGATACATTCTTACTGGATAAATGTTAGTAACTAAGTCTGAGACTCCATTTCCTCAACTGTAATGTGGAGATAAAATACCTGTCGCACAACAGGGCCTGGGTGGCTCAAACGGTTAAACATCTGCATTCAGCTCAGGTTATAATCCCAGGGTCCTGGTATTGAGCCCAGCCTCCGCTCTCCACTCAGCAGGAGCCTTCTTCCTCTCCCTCTGCCCACCCCACCACCACTCATGCTCTCCTTTGCTCACTCTGCTCTCTGTCTCAAATAAATAAAAAATCTTTAAAATATCTGTCACACAGGGTTGTGGTTGTTGTGAAAATTATTTAAGACAATGTATATAAAGGATCTAGCACAATGCCTGGCACATTGTAAGTACTCAATAAATGGTAACTATTATTATTATCCTTACTCATGTAGGCAAAGAAAAAAATTATCCAGAATTGATGTTATTTAGTAAAATAATAAATCTTTAAAATAATAATTTATGGTAATTAATAAAAATAAATTATGGAGCAAGTTTTTTTTCAATGAACTTGCAAAGAATTCTCATAGAAACCACTACTTATCTATAAGTGAAGGTTTAAATTGAGATATGAATATCATAGGACTGACTTTCTGCAAACAGTAAGTGAAAGGAATCCTCACAAGTTAAATCTATTATTGATAATTTGCAATATCGAAATATCCTTGAAATGAATACATTTAAAATATTCCATGGTGTATCTGGGTGGCTCAGTTGGTTAAGCATCAGACTCTCGGATGTTGTTCTAATTGTTTAACAGATTAAATAACACTGGCATAAATAAAATAGACGGTAGGTTTACTTTGCTCTATTAGGTTCCAGAACCTTAGATCCCTCTGAGTTGTTCCATGCATGCTCTAGGATGCTGCCCTTTCCTGCATGTTCCCAGATGGCTCGCATTCCATCCTCACTTTCCATGTAAGGGCACA
This sequence comes from Meles meles, assembly GCF_922984935.1. Lineage (NCBI taxonomy): Eukaryota > Metazoa > Chordata > Mammalia > Carnivora > Mustelidae > Meles > Meles meles. Next base: position 79,915,273 of record NC_060068.1, on the reverse strand, counting down.
AACTGGAAGATACTTGAAAATGCTTCTGATCACATCCCCAATGGTTGGAATTTAGTTATATGGCCACACCTACTTACTAGAGGAGGAAAAATATAGTCTCCAGTTGGGCTGCCTTGTGTCCCATTAAAAGTCAGGGATTCTATTACTAAAAAAGAAGGAAGAAGAAATATTTGAGGATAAGTAGAAGTCTCTGTCACAGGCTTGCTTTGGAATACAAAATATCCCAGATTCCACTTGTTTCAGTGTATACTTGGGAAAGAGAGATATGTAGGTTGGAGGCCATGTGCATGCCTTGTAATCACAGGCCTTAACCAATTACCACACTTACTTGATTATTGCAACTTTGTAGTAAGTCTTGAAATCAGATAGTATGAGTCTTTTGTTTTTCTTTTTCAAAATTTTTTTGGCCCTTTGAATTCACTGGCTTTTACATCTAAATTCAGAATCTGCTTGCTGTTATCTACAAAAATTCTTGCTGGGAATTTGATTGGGATCACATAAAATCTATAGATTAATTTGAGGGAAATTGACAAATTAACAATATGGAGTCTTAGAATTCATGGATACAACATATATCTCCCTTGACTTCTTTCATTTGTATTTTATAGTTTTTAGTATATAGATTCTGCATGTATTTTCTAGTATTTATAGCTAAATATTTCCTTTTGTGTGTGTGCTCTCATAAATTTTAAAAATTCCAATTTTGAATTGTTCACTGGCAAATATATAAAAACCAACTAAATTTTTATATATTGTTCTTGTATCCTGTAATATTGCTAAATTCATTTATTAGTTCTAGAACCTTTTTTTTTTAAGATTCCATGAATTTTCCTACATGAACAATCACGTCATTTGCCAATAGAGACAGTTTCTCTCTTCTTTTCTACATCCTGCCCTTATTTTTTATCTTAGCATTCAGGTTTTCTTTTTTAATCATTAAGTAAGATATAGTTATTTTGCAGATGTTCCTTATCAAGTTCAAGAAATTCCTTCCTATTCCTAGTTTTCTGAGAGTTTTGCTCATTAATGGATGTTCAATTTTGTCAAACCCTTTTTCATTTTTTGTATCTATTGAGATGATCGTGCGGATTTTCCACTTTAGTCTGTTAATATGATGAATTACAATGATTGATTTTCAACTAATAAGTTGAAATTATAAGTTGAATCAGCCTTGCAGTCCTGGGATGAATCTCACTTGGTCATGATGTATTATCTTTTTTACATATTTCTAGATCTTATTTTCTAACATGGTGTTGAGGGATATTTGTCTGTAGCTTTTCTTTCTTGTCTTATCTTTTTCTGCTTTAGATAATGGGGTGATTCTGGCCCCATAAAATAGCTTTTCCACCTTCTCCTATGTTCTGAAAAAAAAATAAGTAGGAATGGAATTAAAATTAAGTAGAAATTTTTCTCTTTAAATGTTTGGTAGAATTCACCAGTGAAACCATCTGAGCCTAAAATTTTGTTGTTGTTGTTGGAAGATTCTTAACTATAAATTCAATTTCTTTACTAGGTATAGGACTATTCACATTACCAAATTCTTCTTGCATTTTGGTAGTCTGTGTTTTTCAGTGGAATCATAAAACATATGACCTTTTGAATATAACTTCTTTCTCTTGGCATAATGGTTCAAGGCTCATCCACGTTGTACTATGTATTAGTATTTCATTCCTTTTTAAGGCTGAAAAATATTCCCTTGTATAAATGTGCCATATTTTGTTTATCCACTCATCAGCTAATGAATATTACAGTTGTTTCTCTTTTTGGCTATTGTGAATAATACAGATATAAATATTCATGTACAAGTATTTGTTTGAATATGTGTTTTCAATATCTTTTCTCTTTTTATACCTCACCGGTCTAGCTATATGTTTATCAATTTTTCATCCCTTTCAAAAAAGCATTTGGCTTCATTGACTTTTCTCTATCATTTTTTTCTATTTTTAATATCGCTGAGTTCTGCTCCTATCTTTACATATTGGCTTTATATGCTGGGAACCTGCTAAACTCACGTATTTATCTTAGAAGCTTTTTATTCTGATTGCTTTTTGTTTAACTTAATCTTCTTGGTTTTATAAGGGGGAAGGTCAGATTATTGTTTTGAAACCTTTCTTTTGTTTCTAATATGACCATTTTTAATATAAGTATATTAACATTTTTTCTACTATTAGCATTTTTTAGGAAAAAGATTAATTTTATTTTTTTAAAGTTTTTATTTAAATCCCAGTTAGCTAATATACACTGTAATGTTAGTTTCAGGTGTACAACATAGTGATTCAACAATTCCGTACATCACCTTTAATATAAGCATTTTCTAATATGAGCATTTATAAGTGCTATAAATTTCCATCTAAACACTAATTTAGCTGTAGCTCACAAATTTTGTTGCATTTTTATTTTCACTCAGAGCAACATATTTTCCAATTTCCCTTGAGATTTCCTCTTCGACCTGTGGATTATTTAGAAATGTGTTATTTGGGGATTTTCCAGATTATCTTTCTGTTACTGGTTTCTAATTTAATTCTCTTATAACCGAAAACACATTTCATATAAATTCAATGTTTTTAAATGTGTTAAGGTATATTTCATAGCCCAGAGTATGGTCTATCTTGGTGAAAGTTCCTTTTGCACTTACAAAGAATTGTATATTTGGAGTGCTTGTGTGGCTCAGTAGACTCAACAGGTTTAGTAGAGTGTCTGACTCTTGATTTGGGCTCAGGTCATAATCTCAGGGTTGTAAGATCCAGCACTGCATTGGGCTCCACGCTGGATGTGGAGACTGTTTAGGAGTTTCTCTCTCTCCCTCTTCCTCTGCCCTGCCCCCTCTCTAAAAACAAGACAAAACAAAAACAAAAACAAAGAATGTGTATTCTTGTATCATGGAATGGCATATTCTATAACTGTCAATTAGATCCAGTGACTTGATGGTATTGGTCAATTTTTTATATCCTTGTTGAATTTCTTCCTATCAGTTCTATTTATTACAAAGAGAAGAGCGTTATAGTCTTCTATCATTATTGTATGGTAGTTATCAAGCTCTGTTGTTAGATGCATTCACATTTAAGACTGTTACATCTTTCTGGTATATGAATTCTTTTATTAACCTGTAATGTCTCCCTTTATCCTTGGCAATTTTCTATGCTCTGAACTGTGCTTTGTCTTATGTTAGTATATTCATTTCCTCTTTCTTTTGATAATGTTTGTACGGTATACCTTACTCTATCCTTTCACTTTAATTACATTTGAAACGAGTTTCTTGTAGACAGTATATATTTTGGTCTTGCTTGTTTGACCAATCTTTGTCTTTCTATATATTTGGTGTGTTTAGACCATTTACATTTAATGTAACTATTGATATTGGTTGGATTTCTATTTTATTACTTGTTTTCTATTTGTCCCCTTCATTTTTTGTTTCTCCATTTTCCCCTTTGTTGTTTTGCTTTCATTGTTTGAATATTCTTCAGTATTTTTAATTTATCTATTGTCATTTGGGCTATATCTCTTCATGTCTGTGTGCTTATTCATTCTAGGGATTATAAAATACATACCTAGCCATTTATGGTCCACTCAGAGCTAGTATTTTACCACTTTGAGCAAAATGCAAATGCCTTACAACCATATAGGTCCTTTTATATTCTCACTTTTATGTTACAACAGCCTTATGAATTATGTTATCATTCACAGAAAATGATGTCTACTAGTCTGCTTTCTTAGAAGATAATTTACATTTGACAGAAGAGGATAATTAAGAAAGTTGTGTGAATAAGGTAAGACAAAGATTAGAATGGAGGTTTTACTGATGGTAATGTTAAGACTGCAGCAAGGGATCCTGAGTTAAATGCTTTGGATACACAATGCCATTTGATCTAAGCAACTTTGGTACAGTGCTTGGAAAAGAGGAGAACACAAACAGACATTATTTCCATAAACCCTGCCTTGAGCTACATCTTTGTAACCTAGACCTATGATGGAGGGAGGTTCCAGCTTTCAGGGAAAATGAAAATTTATGCCTTAAGCAGGTGATCCTCTGGAAGAGTAGTACTGATGTGATATGATGGTCAGGGTCTGGAAACAGTCAAGAAAAAATTCTTGAGACATTCTAAGTGCAAAAAAGGTGGTTTTATTAAGCACAGGGACAAGACCTGCAGACAGAAAGAGCTGCACTGAGATTGTGAGGAGTGACTGCTATATAACTTTTAAGTTGGGATGGGATTAGGGATAGTGTAAATCTCTTAGGAATTTGGAAGCAAGGTTTTCAGGATATTGAGGAGCTAGCTGGTGTTCAAGATAAGGTCATTCATTACTGTCTAGTAAAATTTGTCATAAAACTCTTCAGATGTTTATCAGTGGGACATGTTTTGAGGATGATTGTTAACATATATATCAGGGGGTTAGAGATAAAGAAAGCTTCCAAAGTGATTTTTATATGTTAAAGAAGACTTACAGAATCCTGTAAGTTAGGGTAATGTTGAAATATGGTTGCATTTCACCTCCAGCTGAGTATTACCATTGAGGCAGTTGAGTTCCTAGAGGAAGGTCACTCTGCCTATCCTAAAGAACATGTCAATAGGCTACAAGTTACAAGGAAATTTAATTTAATTTTTTTTTTTTTACATTTCTTTTGCCTTTATTCTTCACATTAGTACTGCTTAAGAAGCTTTTCTTTCCAAATTGGGGCATCCTTTTTTTACTTTCTTTTTTTTCCCCCCAAGCAGGTTCCATGCCTAGAGTGGAGCCCAATGCAGGGCTTGAACTAATAACCCTGAGATCAAGACCTGAGCTGAGACCAAGAGTTGGATGTGAGAGGCTGCTGGGAAGATGGCGGAGTAGGAGGACCCTGTGTTCACCTCTTGTCACATAGCTGCCTAGAGAGCATCCATATCAGCATAAATAACCAAGAAAGCAACCAGAAAGGTAGCAGAACAGACTCTCCGTGGCCTGACATAGACAAGAGACTACAGCGAAGCAGATCTATCCTCTCTGATCGCTCTTGGCAAGATCCCATCAAGGTGCTGCCACAAGCCTGCCAGGGTGTGTGCAGCCCAGACAAGGGCCAGCACCACTCCAGAGTGAGTCCTGCTTTAGGGAGAGGGGAGGAGAACCACGCACTAGTCTGACTTTGACCCCAGCAGTGGGCTGGGGGCAGGCAGCTGGCCTAAATACAGGCACCACCCATACCAAAAGCTTCTCAGGGGACAACACAGGGGAAATGCCTGCAGTTTGGTGCTCCTTCATGTCCAGTAAATGCCTGGTCTGACTCAGCACAAGCCCAGGGCAGCCCCCGACCAGCCCAGTAACACCACAGGGAACTAGACTGTTCACAACAGGCAGAGAGCCATCACAGGCTGGACTGAAGGCAAACACAGCTCCACCACAAAGGTAGGACACCCCTGTAGCAACACAGATAGGAGACACCCCTGAAGTGCCAGGTTCTGGGGAACAGGAGACACTGCACTGTGGGACCTCTTCTTCATAAAGCCACTACTTCCAAGGGCAGGAAATGCAGCTGACTTTCCTAACACAGAGAAACAGACACAGCAATGGACAGAATGAAGAGACAGAGGAATATGTCCCAAGTGAAAGAGTGGAATAAAATCCCAGCCAGAGACCTAAACAAAATGGAGATGAGTAATATGTCTGATAGTGAATTTAAAGTAATGCTCATAAAGATGCTCACTAGAATTGAGAAAGGAGTGCAGAACCTCCATGAGACTCCTTCCCCCACCCCCCCAGGAGACAGCAGACATTAAAAAAAAAAAAAAAATTAGAGCTACTGGACTCACTGAATGGAAATAAAAGTAGACAACCTGGAATAAATAGCAAACAAGTGGAAGTAGAAGAACAGATCAGCCACCTGGAGGACAGAGTCATGGAAAGTAATCATGTGAGCAGATGAGTGGGGAAAAAATATGCAAAATGAGAATAGACCCAGGAAACTCAGTGACACAGTCACATGATAGGGATCTCAGAAGGGGAAGAGTGAGAAAAGGGGGCAGAAGATTTGTCTGAATAAATAATTGCTGAAAACTTCTTGACTCTGGGGGAGGAAAGAGAAATCCTGATCCAGGAGGCAGAGAAAGCCCCCAAGAAAACCAACCCAAAGAGGTCTGCACCAAGACTCAAAGTAAATAAGATGTACAAAAGTAATGATGAGGGGCGCCTGGGTGGCTCAGCGGGTTAAAGCCTCTGCCTTCAGCTCAGGTCATGATCCCGGGGTGCTGGGATCGAGCCCCGCATCGGGCTCTTTGCTTAGCTGGGAGCCTGCTTCCTCCTCTCTCTCTGCCTGCCTCTCTGCCTACTTGTAATCTCTATCTGTCAAATAAGTAAATCTTTAAAAAAAAAAAAAAAAAAAAAGTAATGATGAAGAGGGGCGCCTGGGTGGCTCAGTGGGTTAAAGCCTCTGCCTTCAGCTCGGGTCATGGTCTCAGGGTCCTGGGATCGAGCCCCGCGTCAGGCTCTCTGCTTAGCAAGGAGCCTGCTTCCTCTCTCTCTCTATGTCTCTGCCTACTTGTGATCTCTGTCTGTCAAATAAATGAATAAAAAAAAAAAATGAAAAAAAAAAGTAATGATGAAGAGAGAATTTTAAAGACAGCAAAAAAAAAAAAAAAAAAAAAAAAAAAAAAGGAAAGCAGTGACATACAAGCAAAACCCCATATGGCTATCACTGGGTTTTTCAGTAGAAACTGCATGCCAGAAGGGAACAGCATGATAAATTCCAACTGCTAAAGAAAAATCTACAGCCAAGAATACTCTATCCAGCAAGGCTTTCACTTAGAATAGAAGAAGAGATAGAGTGTCCCAGAAAAACAAAAAGCAAAATCTGCCACATCCCTGTCACACATGATGCCATCAGCCTGTGGGTCCCATATTCACAGTCCGGCCAACCTCCTGCCCAAATCAGCATGCACAGCTTGCCACCTGCTCAATGTCAAGTCAATACGCCTTTACCTCAGATTGTCAAGGGCTCAAACTGGCACTCTTCCCCTCAAATTCCAGCCCCTGTGCTCAAGTTCATGCACAAAAGTGGGTATAACTATAACAGCAGAATGAAACAACCCAAACAGTGACACTAATTCTATGGAATATATAATGGATAAAAGGAGTGTGCTAGGCTGAGAACATCACCAACAAGCACATCAAAGAACAATACATACAGCATGATTCTGGTTAGTAAAATAAACAAACCCGGGAAAAATAAAACAAGATGAAATCAGAGAGGGAGACAAACCATAAGAGACTCTTAATCTTGGGAAACAAACTGAGGGTTGCTGGAGGGGAGGTGGGGTAGGGGGTATAACTAGGTGATGGGCATTAAGAGGGATGCTTGATGGAATGAGCACTGAGTGTTCTATGCAACTGATGAATCACTCAACTCTACCTCTGAAACTAATAATACGCTATATGTTAATTAATTGAATTTAAATTAAAAAAGGAAACCCTTCCCCCCAAAGGAGCTGGATGCTTAACTGACTGAGCTACCCAGGCACCCCTCAAACTGGGACATCCTAAATAGATCCAAAGCATGTATGTTCCTGAGCAATATTCAATGTTCTAAGCCAGAATAATTACACAAAGCCACAATTTTTTTAAAGATTTTATTTATTTATTTATTTGACAGAGAGAGATCACAAGTAGATAGAGAGGCAGGCAGAGAGAGAGAGAGAGGGAAGCAGGCTCCCTGCTGAAAAGAGAGCCCGATGCGGGACTCGATCCCAGGACCCTGAGATCATGACCGAGCTGAAGGCAGCGGCTTAACCCACTGAGCCACCCAGGCGCCCCCAAAGCCACAATTTTTTAATTCCAGTTTTAGTTTAAGCCTCAGGACTGACTTACTTCTTTGAAATACCAGCAAAACTATTTCTTCTCTTGGAGACAATTTTGGCTATAAACTATTCAAAACATGTCCCTGAGTTGTTCTTCCTTTGCCCTTCAGGCAGCCCCATGACCCTCCCAGAAGTAAGCAATTGTTGAGCCATGCTCTTTTCCTCTAGACTATCCTTTCAAGTCTCTCCTTAAGGCAAAATAATAACCTTTTGACATGTCAGCTGTAAGAAAGTCCTAAAATAAGCACTCAATACTATGGACACAATCATTTGACATCATTCCAGTAAATCCATCTTTGGGCTATGCAGCTTGTTTTACTGTAATGGTGTTATTTTGGGATTTATTGGCTTCCAGAACTAAGAAAAAGATATAAGAGCACTTTGAGCAACTGCTCAGTTATGGAGAATGGGAGAAAAATCAAACAGCTACAAAATATGCCACTAAATATATTGTTCATTTATTTCTTCTAGTTTTCGTCCTCTTTTGACAAATTGTTTGATATGAGCTCATCTTGTTTTTGTTTTTTGCAAATCATATACAGATTCTTAGACATGAGTAAATATCTTCTTGCCAATTTCAATAAAAGAAAGGGCAGGAAAATTGCAGCTCATACACATATCTGTATCATTCAAGTTACAGTCAAGAGACAGAAACCACACCAGTTACTAGAATAGAGAAAATATAATTGCTATCTAGGTATAAAGTTGTTAACTAAGTAAATGAAAGCGTAAAGAAGTGTCACAGAGGTAGCAACTATAAGAGCACTTCCCACCCCTAGAACTGGGGAACAAAGGAAAGAAATTGGAATTAGTAAAACTTGGGAACTCAGAGGAGGAAGGTGACCTCTGAAGCGAGGGCACCAGGCAGCCTACACAGGTATCTCTGAGACAGCAGAATGCATTTGGTTCTGCAACACTGAGAACAACAGACTGGATTAAGTTGCTTGTGGGAAGGGGTGTTGGGATAAAAAAGTGGTGCTAAGGTGATGCTCACAGAAACAGGCAACATTCAGGAAGCAGAGGAAGGCTCCAGTCTCTTCTTCCTCCTCTAGCATTACAGGCTCCCTGACAACATAGAAGTAGCATTCTTATCATTCTAGACCAGCATCAAAATATATAGAAGGGTGTGTTTAGATGTGAGAGATAAAAATAACAATGGAGAGAATATTTCAACAGCTTATTCAAATTGCACTTAAAATTGTGTGTAGGTATGTATGTATGCATTTATTTAGTGATTTATCATTTACATATAACACCCAGTGCCCATCATAACAAGTGTTATCCTTAATCAAACTGCACTTACTTTTTTTTAATTTTTGAAAGATTTTATTTATTTGAGAGACAGAAAGCGAGAGACAGAGTATGAGCTGAGGGCGAGGGGGAAGAAGAGAGGCAGTGGGGAGGGGTAGAGGGGGAGGGAAAGGGAGAATCGGACTCTCCATTGAGCAGGGAGCCCAACTGGGGCTTGATCCCAGGATCAAGGGATTATGACGTCTAACTGACTGAGTCACCCAGGTGACCCTCAAACTGCACTTAAATGAAGTAAAATGAAGATATCAGATAGAAGACCAGCTGGCTGCCAGTGAGGGGTTCCAACGTCATTACCTTTGGAGAGTCCACGTGGTCTAGGATTTGGTCCTCAGCTTTCTTGCTCAACTTTGTGAGTCCCAAGAACTGACAGAACTCAAAAGAATGGGGTCACATGATTCAACGTACAAGGGACCAATGAATACACTCCAAGGCCAAAGTATTAATTTATAGCAAGAAATACCACTGCCTAGATGGTTAAATTGGTACACACATCTTTTCGTCTTCTAGGAAGTATGAAAATCGTAAGGTAGCTGATAGCCACAGAGTGAGAATGGGAAAGCTAGTTGGATGCACTCCATGGCTCTCTATCTGTTTGGAACCATTACAGAGATACACTGGGAAAACTGACCAGATCTCACATCAGTCAATTTGTATCCTTACCACTTATGTAGAGCCAGACAGAGCTCCCCAAAAGCTTACTTCCTCTCTCATCTTTTTCCTGGCTCTTGGCAACAACCAGTCTTCTGTTAGAATCTTTTTTTTTCCCCAGATAGTTAATATACGTAGTTAGCGATAGTTTTGTCTGTAAGTTGTTAAACCCTTCAGAGCAGACACTCCCGCCAAAAACAAAGTAACCATGTCGAAAACATATTCAAAGGCATCAGAAAGCTAGTAAGGAAATATAGAATATCCAGGCCAAAGACTATGTGAAGATGGAATCCAAAAGATCAAATACAAACAAAATCTTAAAAGCAGCCAGCAATAAAATGTAATCTACCTTGAAAAGAGCAACCGATAGATTAAAAGCTCTTCTCTCCAAGGCAACAGTGGAAGCAAGAAGCCCATGGGATGATATCTTGAATGTGCCAAGCTATATACACTAGCATTTTCCTTTAGAGCAAGTCTGATGCTGACAAACTCTCTCAATGTTTTTATCTGAAAACAAGTTTCTTTTACCCTCATTCCTGGAAGATATTTTCACTGGGTATAGAATTCTATGTTCACAGTATTTTGTTTTCTTGACACATTGATATTTAAACACATAGACACATACCCCTACACATATATATTTATAACAGAAAGAATGTACATTCAGATAGAAGGTACTCATACTGGAGTAGAAATTAATACACTGGAACCATATGCATCAATAATGAAGAACTTTAAAATCAATTATATAGAAAAAGCAAAGAAATGACTGAAAGTTAAAACAATTGTTACTTATAATTCCTACTTACAGTAAGAAAGGGTACAAGGAGAGCACTGTTTTACTTATTCTTCTGGATGGTGGTTACACAGGTATTTACTTTATACCTACTTTTTATGTGTGTGTGATTTATTTGTTTGTTTGTTTGTTTGTTTATTTGAGAGACAGAGAAAGAGCGTGAGCAGGGGGAGGGGGAAAGGCAGGGGCAGGGAGAGAGAGAGAGAGAGAGAATCTCAAGCAGGTTCCACACTGCATAAGATCATGACCCGAGCCAAAATCAAGTCAGATGTTCAACTGACTGAGTCGTTAAGTGAATTTTTTGTTATATGAATCTTTGCACATGTCTGATTACTTCATTAAGTTATTTTCTTAAAAGTTAAATACCTAGGCCAAAGACATTAATATATTCAAGGTTTTAATTACCTGCTGCCTAATTACCATCCAGAAAAATCATACCCATTTCCCTTCCTTTTCCTTTCCATTTCTCATCCTACTACTTGTGCATCAAAACCCCTGGCTATATCTTTGAAAAAGTTGCTGAATTGTTCCGCCCATGTTGTCACCCACCACTCACTCCTTAACCCACTCTATTCTGGCTTCCAACCCAACTCTCCATTAAAACCTCTCTGTTTAAGGTTACCAATACCCTCCGATTTATGAAATTTGATGGCTGCTTTTCTTCTTGAATGATTTAGAGATTAGTCCTAAAGACTTTTCCAGATGACTAATATCATCCATCACATGTAGCTCTTAACTTTCTTGATTCTTAGACTGTCATTTGGCTCCCAGTTCTTGGAGAATCCTCCTATGGTTTCCTATGAACTATCTCAATTCCCAAGGAGAAAAATTGTTTTAAATAGCAGATAGAATTCTCCTCATTCATCATTATCATCATCATGAATGATCATCATTATTACTCATTAGCCAGCTTAATGGATGTTGGCGAGGTCCACTGACTGACAATGTTTAAGTACTGTGGTAGCTAGTCTGTAGAGATGAACCCTAATGCACCAGGCTTCCTGATATTCACATTCCTGTATAGTCTCCTTCCACATGGAATCTGGGTTGGCTCTGTCACTCGCTTTAGTCAAAAGATGTAGCAGAAGTGATGTTGTAACTGCTCCAACAATGTCTTAAGAAGACCTGGCAGCTTCTGCTTTTACACTGTTGGGAGGCTGAGGCTGCTACATAAGAAGTTTAGATACCCTGCTGGAAAAACCACATGAAGACAGCAGGTGGAAAGGCTGTGGGGACAGGGATAGGAGCTGAGATTTCCTGGAAGAGAAAAGCTAGCCATACCAGCATCCAGCTGGATCCAGGCTTCCAGTCATCCCTGCTGAAGTACAAGACATGTGAGTGAAGCCATTTTGGATGTGCCAGACCTAGCCACCAGCCGACTGCTGCTATATGAGAAACTGCAAGAAAGAAAGAAGAAAAGAAAGAAGACCCACCCAGTTGAAGCCATTTAACTTACAGAATTCTGAGAGCTGATAACAAATTGTTGTCCTCAGCTACCAAGTTTAGATATGATTTGCTATACAGCAACAGATAATGGAAACGAATTCCTTTCTACATAGCCATTCATGTTTAACTGTTGGGATATGAAGCTTAATCAGAAATAAAGCTTGAGATTCTTATGGCCTGAATTAAGTACATCTCTTGGCAAGAAAAGGAGATATTATAGAAAACAGTGAGGGTTTATATTATATAAGGAAGTAACATTTGAACTAAAACCTGAAGGATACAAAAGGGTCAGATATATGGTTAAGCTGGAGGAAGGGCTATCCCTAACACAAGTGGAAAGACCCTCAGATGAGAAAAAGCTCAGTGTGCTCTTGGTCCTGAGAGAACTCTCTGTAGGAGCAAAGACAAAGAGACAAGGAAAGCCCAGTTCTGTTGATTTGCACATGGTAAAGCCTGAAACTTAGACCCCCAGTTGTCTGTTGAGCTTAGTCAGTGACAGTCATCTCTTCACTCCCACAGGGAACAGAACAAGGTAGAGATGTCTCGGGAGTTCAGTGAACATGATGAACATGTAAATTAGAAAAGCAATGGTCAAGTGAAACTATTTCTCAGCTTTGAGAGTGGGCCCCACTTTGTTGTGACTTCAGCCTCATGCTAACATTATGTATCTTAATACACAACTTCTCTTCTATTGCAGTCAGTGTAAAGAACAGGAGATGGAAACTAACCCGGGTATTTAAAATAGGGAAGTAGGCACTTACAAAATCTTGGGAAGCAACGGACATGTCCTTCAGCACATGAATAGGTACGTAAACTCATAAACTGTGGTATATCGGTACAACCGACTCTAAATCGTGTTAAATAGAAATAAGCTATTCAGTCATGAAAAGACATGAAGAAAACTTAAAGGCATATTTATAAGTGAAAGAAGCCCAATCTAAAAAGACTACTCACTGTATGATTCCAGCTACACTCTGAAAAGGCAAACTACAGGAGACAGTAAAAACAAAACAAAACAAACCCCAGTGCTTGGCAAGGGTTATAGGTAGGGAAGGATGAATAAGGGAAGCACAAAGGATTTTTAGGGCAGTGAAACTACTCTGTAGGATGATATAATTGTGAAAAATGTCACATAATTGTCAAAGGCCATAGAATATACAACATCAAGAATGAACCCTAATGTAAACTACATGCTCTGAGTGACAATAAAGTGTCAACAAAAGATTACTGATTGTAACAAATGCACCACACTGCTGCTAGAATATTGAATGGGGGAGGTTAGGGAGAGGCAGAGGATATGTGGAACTAACTGTATTTTTCATTCAATTTTGCTGTGAACCTACAACTGCTATAAAAAATACAGTGGCAGAAAATAATATGGAGGTTCCTCAAAAAGTGAGAAACAGAAATACATATGATCCAGTAATTCTACTACTGGGTATTTACCCAAAGAATATGAAAACATTAATTTGAATATATATATACATATATAGATGTGTGTGAATATATATACACATATATAGATGTGTGTGTGTGTATATATATATCTGTGTTTACTGTAGCATTATTTACTGTGGAAGCAACCAGGCGTCCATCCATAGATGAATGAATAAAGAAGATGTGGTACACATGCACACACACGCGCACGCACACACACACACACACACACACACACACACACACACACAGAGGAATATTACTCAGCCATTAAAAAGAATGAGATCTTGGCGGTGCCTGGGTGGCTCAGTGGGTTAAAGCCTCTGCCTTCAGCTCATCGTGATCCCAGGGTCCTGGAGTCAAGCCCCGCATTGGGCTCTCTGCTCAGCAGGGAGCCTGCTTCCCTTCCTCTCTCTCTGCCTGCCTCTCTGCCTACTTGTGATTTCTGGCAAATAAATAAATAAATAAATAATCTTAAAAAAAAAAAAAGAATGAGATATTGTCATTTGTGACAACATGGATGGACCTAGACGGTGTGATTCTAAGTGAACTAAGTCAGACAGAGAAAGACAAATACCATATGATTTCACTTACACGTGGACTCTAAAAACATAAATCCAATGAGCAAAGAAATAATTTTTCAAAACCAACAACACCAGACTCTTAAATACAGAAAACAAACGTGGTTGCCAGAGAAGAGGGGGTTGGGGGATGGGTGAAATAGGTGAAGGGGATTAAGACATAAAAACCTCTAGTTTATAAAATCAGTAAGTCATGAAGATGAAAAATACAACATAGGTAATATAGCCAATAATATTTATAATGTTGTATGCTATAGAAAAAGAAATAAAATCTATTACAAAACCAAACAAAAATCATTGCAAAGGAAAAGAAGTATCAGTCTGTAAACAAATTAAAAAAAAAAAAAAAAGAAGTATCAGTCTGACCTTTAGAAATGATTCCCAAAACAGCATTGCTGAACTAGCCCTCCAGGGAGTGCGTCCTCTGCCAGTGCCAGGAACTGGAGAGTCAGGAAGGCACTAGTGGAATTATCCAGCACACACCACTGTAGCTGTGGTTTTAGAGATCAGGAAGCTGCCACCCCCACGACTCTTAAAGCTTGTCCAACTCTTCTTGCCATTTGCAACGACCTGGATGGAACTAGAGGGTATTATGCTCAGAGAAATAAGCCAATCAGAGAAAGACAACTATCATATGATCTCCCTGATATGAGGAAGTGGAGATGCAATATGGGGGGCTTGGGGGGTAGGAAAAGAATAAATGAAACACGATGGGATCAGGAGGAAGACAAACCATAAGATACTCTTAATCTCACAAAACAAACTAAGGGTGGCGGGGAGGGGGAAGGGGGTTGGGAGAGGGTGGTGCGGTTATGAACATTGGAGAGGGTATGTGCTATGGTGAGTGCTGTGAAGTGTGTAAACCTGGTGATTCACAGACCTCTACCCCTGGGGCTAATAATACATTATATGTTTATTTTAAAATTTTTAAAATTAAAAAAAAAAAGCTTGTCCAACTCTTGAAGCTGGAGAATGAACACTGAAATGATCCTACATAAAAAAGTAAAGTCTCCATGATCTCAACTGTCAGCAAGAAAAAAAACAAACAAACAAATCTGAAAAATAGCAAGATGGCCTCTGCCTAACTTTTGCCTTCCATAAAACCCAAAGGTACAAATAATGGGCAGAACTTAATTTGCATCCAGAATGAAAACTATAGTGGAATCTAGAAAATGTGCTCAGCTTTTCAGACTCTGCCATAGAGGAAAGTACACTGGAAGGAGGAATGGATGTTGAGGGCCCACCCACCACATCCAACATGAACTTCGTTGACCTGACAGTCCACACCCTAGCTCCTGGGGTTTATGAGCGGAGAAGCTGCATTAGTAAAGCTTCCATCACCACCATGTCTTCTGTCCAGCCATAGAAATCAAGATATTTCTCTGAAGATGAAAGTAGGAAATCTCTCCTACCTCAGCCCAGTGAGGCCAGTCTTTTCGTTCTTTCCCCATTGTGTTATGGCAGCCATGAGAATGCACCTCATAGACCTCCACTGCCAGGGAATTAACTTACAATCCTAACTGCTATGCTGTGAGATCCATCATCATATTTGTACCAAGATTTCAATGTCCAGCTTCCTACAGGTTGCTCCCAGATGCTGACTGGATGCAGCAGAGATACTAAGGCAGCCTGTTCCTGGGAGACATGAACTCCTCTGGTGGTCAACATTGGTTCAAGGACTCCCTGACAACCCTTCCCAAATGTTATCACAAAGCAAGAAAGTCCTGTAAGCTTTCACTCAATCTTCCTTTCCTCTCTCCTTCACTGACATGCATCACAGTCTGATATCTCTCCCAGCCTTCTCCAGCTTCTTCTTGTGTCTTCTCTCATAGGCATTTCCTCTAATCAAATCCTCACTTTTCTTTTACCATCTGCTTCCCAGAGAACCTGAACCAATGCACATACCTTGCTCAGTTTGAACACAAGACTTTGCTGCCTGTTCCTGCCTGAACTCCCACCTGCAATGTCTTATCACATTTTTTCCGCTTACTCAAATCCCACCTACCTTGTGGACCCATTACCAGTCACATCTCCTCCATGAAGTCTTCCCTGCCTACCAGTTAGCATGGACCATAGACCTATCCTTGTCCTCCCGGATTCACACATTTTTGAAGGCCTCCTATTGTCTCCTGTCTCAAGAATGTTGAGCATACTCTGCTTGGCAGGGAGCCTGCTTCCTCCTCTCTCTCTCTGCCTGCCTCTCTCCCTACTTGTGATCTCTATCTGTCAAATAAATAAATAAAAGCTTTAAAAAAAAAAAGAATGTTGAGCATATTATTTAGCCCCTTTAGCTCCTCTAATATATGAGGGAGAGGAATAGGTCAGACATTTCCTTATTAACCTCCAAAGTGTTTTTTAATGGAACAGAGAACAGAATGCAAAAGCTCTATTAAATCTTGCTGAAATCATTGAATAGTTGGTAATTTTAAAAATGAAAATTCCAGCAACAAATAGAGGTCCTTTCCCACCTAATAAACTGGCTAAGCTTTTGGGGAGCACTGGAAAATGAGACCTCCTCCCCTCATTACCTTTGGCGCAATCTGGCAATATATAGCAGAAGCCTAAAAATGTATCTGTTCTTTACGTGGCTATTCTCTTTCTAGCAATACTTCCCAATGGGGACTTTAAATTACAAACATCTCAATATAGCAGAGGTGGAAATAAGCAGGTACTTTTTGTGAGTAGGCATCTACGTGAGCTTCTCCTCAGTCTCCTTTTTCCCCTTCATCCCCCTGCCTCATCTTTCCACTCCTCCCCCTTTTCCCTGACCCCTTTCCCACCCCTCCTCTTTTTCCTCGTCTCCTTCTCCCTCTCCTCCCCCTCTTCTTCTTCTTGATAATTAAGTTTTAACTCTGCCTCTAATGATTTTTAGACCCATTGGGAAATAAAGGAGAGGATCTCTAACCAAAGAAGCTTCTACAGGCTGTTTATACATCTCTCTCTCTCTCTCTCCTTTTTTTTTTTTGGAGCATTAAAAAAATTAACATATAGTGTATTATTTGTTTCAGGGGTACAGATCTGTGATTCATCAGTCTTACACAATCCACAGCACTCACCATAGCCCATACCCTCCCCAGTGCCCAACGCCGTACGTTTTCCTGTTTATCCACCCAGCTAGCCCATCCCTCCCACCCTCCTCCCCTCCAGCAACCCTCAGTTTGACTCCTGAGATTAAGAGTCCTTTACGGTTTGTCTCCCTCTCTGGTTTCATCTTGTTTCATTTTTCCATCCCTTCCCCTATGATCCTCTGTCTTATTCCTTAAATTCCAGATATCAGTGAGAACATAGGATAATTGTCTTTCTCTGATTGGCTTATTTCACTTGGCATAATACCCTCTAGTTCCAACCACGTTGTTGGAAATGGCAAGATTTCATTTTTTGATGGCTATGTAATATTCCATTGTATGTATATGTGAGTGTGTCTGTATATATATATACACCACATCCTCTTTAACCATTCATCTGTGGATGGACATCTGGGGTCTTTTCATAGTTTGGCTATCGTGGACATTGCTTCTATAAACATTGGGGTGCACGTGCTTCTTCAGATCACTACCTTTGTATCTTTGGGGGTAAATACCTGATAGTGCAATTGCTGGGTCATAGGGTAGCTCTATTTTTTGAAGAACCTACTCATATTATATATATATATATAATATATTATATATATTATATATGTATGTCTACTTTTTGAAGAACCTCCATGCTGTTTTCCAGAGTGGCTGCACCAGCTTGCATTCCCACCAACAGTGCAGGAGGGTTCCCCTTTCTCCACATCCTTGCTAACACCTGTCATTTCCTGATTTGTTAATTTTAGCCATTCTGACTGGGTGTGAGGTCGTATCTCACTATGGTTTTGATATGTATTTCCCTGATGCCGAGTGATGTGGAGACTTTTTTCATGTGTCTGTTGGCCATTTGTATGTCTTCCCTGGAGAAATACCTGTTCATCTCATCTGCCCATTTTGTGATTGGATTATTTGTTTTTTGGGTACTGAGTTTGATAAGTTCTTATATTTGGATACTAGTCCTTTATCTGATATGTCATTTGCAAATATCTTCTCCTATTCTGTCAGTTGTCTTTTGGTTTTATTGACTGTTTCCCTTGCTGTACAAAGGCTTTTTATCTTGATGAAGTCCCAAGTTTATTTTTGCCTTTGTTTCCCTTGCCTTTTGGAGATGTGTCTAGAAAGAAGTTGCTGTGGTTGAGATTGAGGACGTTGCTGCCTGTATTCTCCTTAAGGATTTTGATGGATTCCTGTCTCACATTGAGGTCTTTCATCTGTTTTGAATCTATTTTCGTGTATGGTGAAAGGAAATGGTCTAGTTTCATTCTTCTGCACATGGCTGTCCAAACTTCCCAACACCATTTGTTGAAGAGACTCTTTTTTCCTTTGAATATTCTTTCCTGCTTTGTCAAAGATTAGTTGACCATAGAGCTAAGAGTCCATTTCTGGGTTCTGTATTCTGTTTCATTGATCTATGTGTCTGTTTTTGTCCCAGAACAATACTGTCTGGATGATATTACTTTGTAATAGAGCTTGAAGTCCGGAATTGTGATGCCACCAGCTTTGGCTTTCTTGTTCAACATTCCTTTGGCTATTCGGAGTCTTTTCCGGTTTGATACAAATTTGAAGATTATTTGTTCCATATCTGTGAAAAAATTGATGGTATTTTAATAAGGATTACACTGAATGTGTAGATTGCTCTAGGTAGCATGGACATTTTCACAATATTTGTTCTTCCAATCCATGAGCATCGGAAAGTTTTCCCGTTTCTTCCTGTCTTCCTCTATTTCTTTCATGAGTATTCTATAGTTTTCTGAGTACAGATCCTTTGTCTCTTTGGTTAGGTTTATTCCTAGGTATCTTACAGTTTTGGGTGCAATTGTAAATGGGATAGACTCCTTAATTTCTCTTTTTTCTGGCTCATTGTTAGTGTATAGAAATGCAACTCATTTCTGTGCATTGATTTTATATCCTGCCACTTTGCTGAATTCCTGTATGAGTTCTAGCAATTTTGGCGTGGAGTCTTCTGCATTTTCCTGTTTATCCATCTTTGATTTTTTCATGGGACCTTGAGGAATAAGGTGAACCTCACCTTTAAGATCCTAAACTACCTCCATATGAAAACTGGAGGTCAATCTGGTTAAATAACTGTTAATGCTTGGGAGAAGAGGGAATTGTTGCTTAACCAAATTGAAAATGGGCAACAGAATTATTCTATATGGACACTTCACAGCCTGCTATCTCTCCATCCAATATGAGGGTTTTAGGCAAAGGGCACTCAAATTCTTGAACCCAGGTCTATTAAAGCTGATGTCCTCTGGGGAACCTGGGCGGCTCAGTGGGTTGAGTGTCCAACTCTTGGCTTAGGTCGTGATCTCAGGGTCATGAGACTGAGCCCCTTGGGGCTCCACACTGGGCATAGAGCCTGCTTAAGATTCTCTCTCTCGGGCGCCTGGGTGGCTCAGTGGGTTAAGCCGCTGCCTTCAGCTCAGGTCATGATCTCGGGGTCCTGGGATCGAGTCCCACATCGGGCTCTCTGCTCAGCGGAGAGCCTGCTTCCCTTCCTCTCTCTCTGCCTGCCTCTCTTGTGATTTCTCTCTGTCAAATAAATAAATCTTAAAAAAAAAAAAAAAAGATTCTCTCTCTCCCTCCTCCCTCTCCTTCTGGGCACTCTCCTCCCCACGCCCTTGTGCTCATAATCTCAAGACAAAACAAAGCAAAGCAACGCAAAACAAAACAAAACAACAGCTAATAGGACTTCAGCCCTTCTCATTCCTTATAAGTCTTTGAGTTTCCAGAAGGAGGGCTGATAGCTAAAGCATAATCAGAGCTGCTGACCTCCTCTTAGTGGTTCCTTGCTTCAGCCCCTGCTTGCTCCCTATCTGGCTCTAGGCCTTTGGGTGTTGGTGCCAGGGCAGAAGCTCTTTGGGCCCTGTGCTCACCCTCCAATGCCTCTGGTCTCTGCTACTCCTGTTAGGCATTTCCTCACAATCTCTGCCTGCAGGTTGCCACTGCTTACGTTCGTCTCCACATTATAGGAAAGCACCTGAGTCGTCCTGGCTCTCTCAGAAGAGGTTGCTTAGCAACAGGAGCTGGTGCTGGACATATTTACCTCAGTCCTGTCCTGCTGGAACCCCCGGACTGGACTGTCCAAGGAGACCTAGAATAGGAAGTACAGTCCCATGGCACCTGCGGCCTCATGATGTTCTTCCAGAGTCCTTATTCATCCTTGGTCATTTTTCTCTCAACAGCACCTTTTCCCTCCCTGCTACCTGGCTTATACTGACCAATCCCTTAGGATATTAGACATGGAGATAATAGGTCCAAACCCCAATTTTGGATACGGTTAAAGTTCTTTACTATAAATGGATAGTCAATCTGGGGGATGTTGCAGGGTTTTTATTTGAAAGAGGCCGTGACTAGCCCTGCTCTTAGAAAACCCATGAATGGTCAGAAGTGGAAAAGTCCTTGGTTCCAGAGGTCAAACACAGTAAAGGAGAGGTTGCTCTAGCTCTGGTGCAGCAATAATTTCAAAACCCAGATCCCAGGCCCTGGGCTGGAGAGACAAATATCAATGCTTTACATAGTACTGTAGATATGAGCAGCCACCAGATTGTTCTAGGCTTTTATGGCCTGGTCATGGCATGCGAGCTACCACAGTCAGTGTCAGAGCTGTCCTCAAGCCCAGATAAATCCAAGACTCAAGTTATCTCAACTCAGGTCAGGCAAGAGACCTTATTATAAGATTGGGCCTTTTGCTTATTTGTTTAAAACTCAACAGTTTTCTTAGGTCTTTACCTCAGATCAATGCTGGTTAATGGATCTTGTATGTTTTTTTCCTGAGGGCCTGAATAACAAACAGCCCTTGTTATTACACAGGTTTTTCTCCCCTATAAAATTTGATAGAATAAAAATGATGCCTAGTATTTTCTAGTAATTTCTAGTTTATATTATTTTATCCTCTATTTTATTTTAGAAACTTCTAAATCATTTTATATATACATGGACAGTATTTTTTCAATTTTTTAAAATTTAAATGCAACTTAAAAACATATAGTGTTTTATTAGTTTCAGAGGTAGAGGTCTGTGATTCATGTGTCTTATATAACACCCAGTGCTCATTACATACGGTGACCTCCTTGATGTCCCCAACTCACCACTCCCTCCCCTCCAGCCACCCTGTTTGTTTCCTATGATTAAGAGTCTCTCCACCCAAATGGCCAATAGACACATGAAAAAGTGCTCAACATCACTCAGCATCAGGGAAATACAAATCAAGACCACAGTTAGACACCACCTCACACCAGTCAGAATGGCTAAAATTAACAAGTCAGGAAAAGACAGATGTTGATGAGGGTACAGAGAAAGGGGAACCCTCCTACACCATTGGTGGGAATGCAAGCTGGCGCAGCCACTCTGGAAAACAGTATGGAGGTTCCTCAAAAAGTTTAAAATAGAGCTACCCTATGACCCAGCAATTGCACTACTAGGTATTTACCATAAAGATAAAAATGTAGTGTTCTGAAGAGGCATGTGCCCCCCAATGTTTATAGCAGCAACATCCACAATAGCCAAACTATGGGAAGAGCCTAGATGTCCATCAACAGATGAATGGATAAAGAAGATGTGGTATATATATACAATGGAATATTATGCAGCCATGGAAAAAACTCCCGAAATCTTGCCATTTGCAATGACGTGGTTGGAACTAGAGGGTATTATGCCAAGTAAAATAAGCCAATCAGATAAAGACAGTTATCATATGTTCTCACTGATATAAGGAATTTGAGAAACAAGACAGGCTCATAGGGGAAGGGAGGGAAAAAGGAAACAAGATGAAACCAGAGAGGTAGACAAACCATAAGGGACTCAATCTCAGGAGTCAAACTGAGGGTTGCTGGAGGGGAGGAGGGTGGGAGGGATAGGGTAACTGGGTGATGGACATTGGGGAGGGTATGTGCTATGGTGAGTGCTGTGAATTGTGTAAGACTGATGAACCACAGACCTGTACCCCTGAAACAAATAATACATTATATGTTAATTTTTAAAAAGTGTCTCTTAGGGTTTGTCTCCCTCTCTGATTTTGTCTTATTTTTCCCTCCCTTCCCCTATGACCCTCTGGTTTTGTTTCTTTAATTCCACATACAAGTGAAATCATATGATAATTGTCTTTCCCTGATTGACTTATTTCATTTAGCGTAATATTCTCTAGTTCCATCCATATCATTGCAAATAGCAAGATTTCATTTTTTGATGACTGAGTAATAGTTCATTGTATACCTATACCACATCTTCTTTAGCTACTCATCTGTCAACACGGATAGTATTTTTAAACCTGTATTTTTTATTGTCTTTAAAAATTTGAGGGAGAATTTTCATACATATAATCTCATTTGATTATCCCTGCAAACTGAGCTACGACAAGTTTCTTTACTCTTGTTTGAGAATGAAGAAACAGAGTCATGCAGAAGTTAAACTGATTTGCCCAAGGTCACAAATAATAGGAAACAAAGCTAGATGTAGAATCCTACTTCTGATTCACCCTTTAAGATTCTTCCCTCCACTGGACAAAACTAGATCATGATGAGTAGGTTTAAGTAAGCAAGTTCGATTCCTGGTCCCGCTTTCATTTTCCAAAGTGGCCAAGACAGACTGGACTTACAAAGCCATAACCTTAGGCTTGATGACTACTGAAGAATATTATGTTTAAAAAAAAAAAAAAGAGCTTCTAGGAGGGCAAGGAAAACCTAGGTTCTCCCAAGTTGCCAGGAGCACTATCACTCAGTTATATACCACAGGAGCAGATAAAAGCAGGGAGAAGAGTAAAAGAAAGCCTGTCTGAACTTCTGTCCACTCTCCAAGTCTCACCAAGGTGGTCTTATTACCTCATCATTCCATAAGGTTTCAGAAACATGCAGACCCATAATGCACACTGGCAAGGGAGAAGTTTGGTGAGAGAAGAGTAGGAGCTGCCCCTCACCAGAGGGTGCCTTTAAGTCTCTTCTTCATGTGGCCTTTCTTCTATATTCATCTGATATATATCCCAGGTCCATAGCAATCCTTTGAAATCTAAACAGTGAGTCTCAAGGAAAGTTCTGCTGAATGGAGAACTAGCTTTTAGAACCTGCAGCCTCATAAATTGGAACACTACTGGGTACAATAATTGCTTCAGAAAACATTTTAAATGCTACATTTAAAATAAATTGTGTGAAAAAAATAAATAAATTTTAAAAAAAGTAAAAAAAAAAAAAAAAAAGAATAAAGAGTTCCAAGCAGTTTTAAACATAAAAAAAAAATTGTGTGGAATTATCTTTATTTTCAAATTAAGAATTGCAGCTTTTAATTCAACTAAAATTGTGCTGGGGCCCTCAATAAGCATTTGATGTTATGGATGACTGGCTCACAACCCCAAGTTTGGGAAAGTACATATTATAGATAGCTCAGAATCCAATATGGTAGGTTTACTTTTTTTATTTTTTTAAGATTTTTATTTATTTATTTGACAGAGAGAGAGAGATCACAAGTAGGCAGAGAGGCAGGCAGAGAGAGAGAGAGAGTAGGGGAAGCAGGCTCCCTGCTGAGCAGAGAGCCCGATGCAGGGCTCAATCCCAGGACCCTGGGATCATGACCTGAGCCAAAGGCAGAGGCTTTAACCCACTGAGTCACCCACACGCCCCAGTAGGTTTACTTTTAAAGAAATCATTATTTGATGAAATAGTCAGTGCCTCATAGATTGAAAAAAGACTTACAGCCTCTCAGCAGCAGGACGTGTAGGCCAAGCTATTTTTTCTAGTCCTGAGAGTTATTTGTGCAAGGAGCCACATAGAAAATTTCCCTTTGAGGGGTGCCTGGGTGGCTCAGTGGGTTAAGCCTCTGCCTTCAACTCGGGTCATGATCTCAGGGTCCTGGGATTGAGACCTGCATTGGGCTCCCTGCTCAGGGGGGAGCCTGCTTGCCCCTCTCTCTCTGCCTACCTCTCTGTCTACTTGCGATTTTTCTCTTTGTCAAATAAATAAATAAAAATCTTTAAAAAGGTTGCCCTCTTTCTCTTCAATGATGTGGCCGAGCAGTTTGGTGGCAGCGGCCTTGCAGATTCGCACCAGCAGATGCAGAGATGCAGATCTTCGTGAAGACCCTGACAGGCAAGACCATCACCCTCGAGGATGAGCCCAGTGACACCGCTGAGAATGTCAAAAGCAAAATTGAAGACAAGGAGGGCATCCCTCCGACCAGCAGCATCTGATTTTTATGGGCAAACAGCTGGAAGATGGCTGCACTCTGTCAGATTACAATATCCAGAAAGAGTCCACCCTGCACTTGGTGCTTTGCCTCTGGGGTGGCATCACTGAGCCCTCCCTCTGCCAGCTGGCCCAGAAATACAACTGTGACAAGATGATCTGCCGCAAATGTTATGCTCGCCTGCACCCTCGCACTGTCAACTGCTGCAAGATGTGAGGCCGCACCAACAACCTGCGCCCCAAAAAGAAGGTCAAATAAGGCCCCTCCGCCAGCTCTTCCTTTACCCGCAGGGCGGCCTCCTGCCCGAGTCCCAAGGTCCTGGGGCCTCAATAAAGTTTCCCTTTTATTGACTGGAGAGTTTAAATTTAAAAAAAAAAAACAACCTTAAAAAAAAAGGGAAATTTCCCTTTGATCAGTAGGATAGATTTCTATGACATATAACAGTTGGGTTGTGGTCAAGGGACACAAGTTTTCTATGCAAAACACTTGTACATGCAGGAGTTGAACATATGACTTGAACTGGAAATATAAAAGAAGGATAAATATGTTTCCAGGTATAATTTACATTTTATTATGATTCTGCTTTAATTTTAAGATAAATTAAGAATTAGGACTTCCCAACTTCATGCAGCTACATATTCAGATTCCCTGAGTGACTTTCAGATGGTGGACTCCCAGGATAAAAGTCTGGATGGTTTAAGAACTTTAGGTAAGGGATAATGCTATAGGAATGTATACGGTAAAGGCAAACCACTTAAATATGTGCAACAGAATTCAGTATCACTGTGAGTAAACAATACATTTTGTGCTTCTACTCAGAGCCACACTCCATGCTGCCTCCTGTAATCACCAGTATAAAAAGTGGAGGAACTCTTTATTACTAAGGTATACAGTCTCTTTCTTTAGCCATCCAACAAATAAATTTTTTAAAAGATTTTAGTTATTTATTTGTGAGAGAGAAAACACACACAAGCAGGGGGAGTGGCAGGCAGGGGGAGAAGCAGGCTCCCCGCTGAGCAAAGAGCCCCATTCAGGACTCGATCCCAGGACCCTGGGATCATGACCTAAGCTGAAGGTAGACACTTAACTGACTGAGCTAACCAGGCATCCCACAGGCATCCAACAAATACATTTTAAACACATCTGTAGAGGTGGCTCTATTGCTTAGTTGGTTAAAGCACCTGTCTGGCAAACAACCAAAGGCCAGGCATTAAGCTAGGCAGGTGGTGATAGAGGCAAAAAAGAAACACAGGCCATAGCCTTCACCTTTATGGAATTTAGAATCAAGCCTTATTCTTTTTAAGGCTTTTGTTTTCCTTTTCTGAATATCAAAATAAATAATCTTTGCAGAAAAATTGAAGTAGTAGGTGGATGCCTGGGTGACTCAGTTGGTTAAGCATCCAACTCTTGATTTCAGCTCTGGCCATGACTTCCTAGTTGTGACATTGAGCCCTGTGTGGGGCTCTGTGTTCAACAGGAAGTCTACTTGAGATTCTCTCTCCCTCCCTTTCCCTCTGCCCCTTCCTCTGCTTACCTGTGTATGATCTCTCTCTCTCTAAAATAAACAAATTAGGGGTGCCTGGGTGGCTCAGTTGTTAAGGAGCTGCCTTCAGCTCAGGTCACGATCCTGGGGTCCTGGAATCGAGCCCCGCATTGGGCTCCCTTCTTGGCGGGAAGCCAGCTTTTTCCTCTCCCACTCCCCCTGCTGGTGCTCCCTCTCTCACTGTGTCTCTCTCTGTCAAATAAATAAATAAAATCTTTAAAAAATATAAAAAATAAAGTAAAATAAACAAATTAATATTTTTTTAAATTGAAGTAATAATATTACTGACATTAACCAAGCACTTAATACGCTAAGTACTCCATAAACATTATCTTATTTAATCCTTACAATAACCCTATGAAGGACATGATACTATTATCCTCAGTTTACAGATGAAAAACTGTGACTCAGTCACTGCGAGATTCAAGATATGGAACATGGTCTGACTTCAGAACTCAAGTTTTAAACATTTAGCTTGATGATAATTATTTCCAAAATGGAGCATTCTCTTGGGGGGCACCTGCATGGCTTAGACGGTTAAACATCTGATCCTTCTTTTTGGCTCAGGTCATGATCTCAGATGATTGAGGGGTAAGTTAAATTAGTTAAACTTATGCTTAGTTAACTAGTTTTTATCAACAGCTTCAAAAATGTTCATGCCATTTGATCTAATCATCCCTCTACTTAGTAGTACTCTGTAGAAATAAACAGTGTGCTCATGTGGGTATGTTTACAAAGATAACAATATTTATATATCTATCTATCTACCTATCTATGGCCAAACTACTTTCCAGAAAGCATTGTACTAATTTGCCCTAGTTTAACTAATCATAATTTAACCTCATGATCTCAGGTCATGATGTCGATCCCAGAGTGGGGGCAGTGTGGAGTCCGCTTGAGATTTCTCTCCATCCCCCTCCTCTTCTGCTCCTCCCCCATCTCTCACACTTGCTGTCTCTCTCTAAAATAAATAAACAAACAAGTAAAATATTTTTTAAAAATGAGGCGTTCACTCTAGGAGGGAAACAAGAACCCTCCAGGATACAGTGGAAAATGTTAGAGATTAAGTATAGATTTATACCTGTATTTAATATGGGTTGACAGTGGCTACAATATTTGGCACATATTTCAGCTGATGACAGCAAAGAAAGAAAATGTGGAGAGTCCTTAAGGAAGAAGGGAGTTGGGAGTTACACAGAGCTGAGGAATTCTGTCAACTTCCAGATTAGTCGATTTCTAGAGTATTGCTATGTATTATACTTTTGTGTACTCCTGTTAAATAGATTTATGATTACATTATTTAGTTTTAACTTACCCCTCAAAATAGATGATTTTTAAAATTTGTGAATAGACCTAAATAAATAAAATCTTTTAAAAAATAAAAAATAAAATAAAATTTGTGAATAGACCTCAAATTTGAGATAATGCTGATCACTCAAGCCATGTGAAGTACACATAATGGCAGAGCTGACACTTCTACAACTCAAAAAAGCTCTTCGTTAAAACAATTTTCTTATTGGATTTGATAGTCAGTGACTCTGTCTTCACTAAAATGTAATTAATAATAATTTTACTGAAATCAACATGGTTTTCTGCACTAATAAATAAAATAAATACACGTTTATTTTAAAGTATTATTTCCTTTTTATCTTATCCTTTAATATGTGTATGCTTTATAAGACACAATTTATATTAATGTATATAATGGATATACATATGTTGGGGGTACATGCTCAAAATTTTTTGTGATTATAATACAATCACATAATCATTTAATATATATTATATATATAATAATGTAATCAAGAAATTACAGAAGTAGGAAAAGAATTCTAAAAATACAGTGATAGATATTTTTGTAAATCTATCCACATGAGCAACCTGTTTATTTCTATGGAGTACTACCAATTAGAGGGATGATTAGATCAAATGGCATGAACATTTTTGAAGCTTTTGATAAATATGGCCAAACTACTTCCAGAAAACATCATATTCATTTGCACTTCTAAGGACAGTCTAGGAGAAATCCTTTTTTTCCTATACCCTTGCCCATTTTGAGTATTTTCTGTTCTTATAACATTTTTTAATTCACAAGAGGAAAATGACCATTTCTCTCCAGATTCATTTTTGGGTATGATGCAATGACTCCCATCACTTCAGTGTCTGTTGAATAGTCACATCTTAGGTGTGCAGATGGGCCAGTACATTTGGGCATTGACTGGGTGAGAATTTATTTCCTCAGACTGGATATGAGTATGATCTAAGAGTAAATTATGAGAGGGAGAATCAAAACTATCTTTCTCCTTTTTGTATTAACAATATATATTTCTCAGAGTGCAAGAAAATATGAGTAATAACATCATTTAAAACAGTTATAGGATACACACATGCAAGAGAATCAAGGTGTGAACCGCTTCCCTTCCTTATACACAAAATTAACTCAAAATGGTTATAATCTAAATGTAAAAGCTCAAACTATAAAACTCTTTGAAAAAACCCAGGAGTGAATTTTTGTGACCTGAGTTAGGCAAAACCTTCTTAGATGGGACATCAAAAGTATAAGTGACAAAAGAAAAAATAGCCATGGGACACCTGGGTGGCTCAGTTGGTTAAGTGACTGCCTTCAGCCCAGGTCGTGGTCTTGGGGTCTTGGGATCGAGTCCCATGTGGGGCTCCTTGCTCAGTAGGGAGCCTGCTTCTCCCTCTGCCTGCCGAACCCCTGCTTGTGCTGTCTCTCTCTTTCTGATAAATAAATAAAATCTTCTAAAAAAAAAAAAAAAAGAAAAGAAAAAATAGATAAATTGGACTTCATCAAAACTGAAAACTTTTGTACTTCAAGCAACAGCAAGAAAGTGAAAAAACAACCCACAGAAGGGGAGAAATATTTGCAGATGATATCTGATAAGGGATTTATATCCAGAATATATAAATAACTCTAACAATTCAATAATACAAAGACAAACCAATTTAAAAATAGGCAAAGGGTCTGAATTGGGCATTTCTCCAAATATACAAATGGTTAATGAGCAATGAAGAGATGCTTAACATTATTAGTCATTAAGGAAATGCAAATTAAAACCAAACTGAGATAACACTTCACATCCACTAGGATGACTATAATCAAGAACAGAGATAGAAACAACTGTTAGTGAGAATGTGGAGGAACTGGAACCCTTACATGTAATGTAAATATAAATGTAAACTGGTACATGCACTTTGTAAAGCAGTCTGACAGCTCCTCACAATCTTAATTGTAAATCTGCCATATGACCTAGGTAGTATATGCCTATGCTCCTAGGTATATATATACTCAAGAGAAATAAAAAAGCACAAAACCTTGTCCACGCAAAAGCTTGTATGTCAATGTTCACAACAGCATTACTCATAGAAACCAACAAGTGGAAACAACTCAAATGTCCACCAAACTGACAGGTGGATAAATAAAATGTAATATATCCATATAATGGGATGTTATTTGACAATAAAAAGGAATGGAGTACTGATATATCCCCACAACATGGATGAAACTTTAAAACATTTTGCTAAGTGCAAGAAATCAGTCACAAAAGACTACATATTGTATAATTCCATTTACATGAAATATTCAAAATAGGCAAATGTAGAGACAGGAAACAGATTAGTGGTTGCCTAGGGCTGGGGGAGGGAGAGTGTGGGGAGTGACTGCTAATGGGTATGGAGTTTCTTTTTGGGGTCATGAAAATGTTCTAAGATTGGTTGTGGGATGGTTGTACAACCTGAATATACCACAAACCACTGAAATTATATGCTTTAAATGGGTGAATCGTAGAGTATGTGAATTATATGCCAATGAGATTTGAAAATATATAGCAAAAATATGAAGAATGTCTGTATAATAGACATTATCCTTTTGTATTCCACTCTTGTTAATATTTGACTTTCTTAATTTGAAAAAAGTATGCGCTATTCTTGGAAACATCCTTTTGATGTATTATGTTCCATCTCTGCCAATTGTGAAGTGCTATTATTAATAAAAATTAATTAGGTTACCTCCTATGAGTTGCTGACATTAGGCAATGCTTGAGATCAGATGGGCCTTATTCCTGTCCTCTGAGTGAAACATAACTTTGTAAGCAGAGTGGTTTTTTTTTTGTTTTTTTTTTTTTGCTTAGACTAGGAAGGGACAGACATATTGAATTTTAGTAAAATGATCTTAGAGACTATCTGTGGGGACCTTTTTGATGTGAAATTAAATTGTGGCACAGACAGAGATTTTATTACATTTACATGGACCCATAAAATAACTTTTATGGTTCCCAGCGGTGCAAATCCTCCTTAATTTTGTTAATTATTTCCCCCCAGTTATCCTTAGCCATGTCTGCTAATTCAGTATTGATCTTGATTCTAAGCTATGTTATGGTCTTAGAAATTCACCTGAGTCCCCACTGATGAAAAGAACTAAGGAAGCAGATCTTACCCAAGGTAATGTTTTGGATAGATTCCAGTTAATATTATAGCTGAGGATGACAATGTCCTTCCTCCCACTGTTCTGACTCACTCCTCAGAGCTGGTCTTATTACCCAAAGCAGGGTGCTAGGGCCTGTCCCAGAACAATATGAGGGGGAGATGGTAGCTATTTGGTTCCACACCTACACTCTGGAATGCTCATCCCTCTCTCATGACGTGCTCCTTCCCATGTTTTCAGGCTGAACCTGGAAAATAATCTGTTATTCTGCTTGTTTCTACTCTTTTCTGTATTAATCTTTCCAGGTTAACCTATTCACACTTCAACTGGAATTTTCCGTGGGAAATGTCTTAAATTAGCTGTTCTTAACTGCACTATTCAGCAAAGAACTTGTTACTATTCATAGTTACATTGCTGATTTTTTTAAATGATTTGCTTTAAAATAAATAAATGCAACCATGTTCAAGGTTACCCTCACATTCTCAAGTGCCTCTGGATACAGTTTGGGGTGGGGGAGGGTGCGGTTACCACTAACGCAGTGGGAACTTGATGTAGTTGTCCGTCCAGAGGGAGTGACAATTGCCAAAGGCCCTTCCCAGTTGGTTCATTTTAGTTTACCAAGCATTTGTTGAGTATCTACTATGTACAAAGGCTTAATCTGAAATTAGTTGCTTTTTCAAACTAAAACTTCAATGTACCTTCAATTTCTGGGTCATCCAATTAATTCTAACATGTTAAAGGACTTTCTGTTTTATGATACATAATTATATAATGTAGGCCTCTTGTGAATCTTAATTCTTTCATTAACTTACCTCATTTAACTTATTAGATACCCATTTATAGCTTTGTAAAATGTACTGTACTTAAAAGTAATAACTGCAGCCCTTTAAAATATTTAAGAATTCATTTTTTTCATTAAAATCAAACTAATTTCTCCTTCCACCTGTCTATTATTTTGAAATACTGAGGTTATGCTACTTAGGTTCCTTTGTCTTGTTTCTTTATCACATTATCAGGTCCCAGCAGGCATCCCGTGGTGTAACTTGGAATACACTCTCAATTCACAGTCTTGGACTCTGGTTGATGATGGTAGCAATTAACCTCTTTAATATTCCCTCCTTTCCCCCCAATTAGAAAAAAAATTAAGCGGCTGTGTGTGTGTGTGTGAGAAAGAGAGAAAGAGAGACACACACACAGGATTGGGTGTGTTGCCCTGACAGAAATTAAACCCTGGGGTGTCTTGTGAAGTCAGCAAAATTTGCCTCTTTCCTCATTAGTTTTACTCTTTTTCCTTATGGGTGATATGTTCTGATCCCCACTTCAGTCATCTGTGGTTATCTTTCTTATCTTCCTATTAAAATATTTCAAATCCTGCATTTATATAAATTTATATGAAAAAATACTTCAAAATTATTTTACTATTTACATTTAATATGCAATAACTTTTAAAATCTCTTTCTGCTTAATAAATGACCCCAGCACTTAGTGGTTTGAAACAAAAACACAATTCTACCATCTGGGACAGGCTCAGCAGGGTGGTTCTCCAACAGCACGTTTTGTCTGCTGGGGTTGCAATGTCTAAGATGGCTTCTCACTCACCTACCGGGTGCCTCCACAGAGATGGCCAAATATAGTATGGTATTCTTAGAGTGACTGGACATCTTACATGGTAGCTGGCTTCTCATGGGAAGGAAGCAGAAGCTATTAGTCTTCCTAGAGTTTAAGGGTGGACTTACCAGAAGGACGTGTCCACCAAAGTATTTCCCAAGGCCAGCCCAGATTCAAATGGAAATAACTCCATCTCTTGATATGATGACTGACATGTATGTATGGAGGGGGAGCAACTGGGAGCCACTCTCTTACATATGGTACAAAACTGAGCATATAACAGGGTACAGAGTGTGAAATATGTTTTTCTGACAGTCCCAGCCCTGTGACACTAGGTGCAACCATTGTTATACTTCTTGAGTATCCACTAATGATATGTAATGCAGTTTTATCCTAATGTCCTGTGCCCATGCTTTACTTTTTCATTTAATCATACATCTAGAGTTGGCTTTATGTAATAGCTACACGTATTCCTTTTGTGGATATTTACTTGCTTCTCATCTCTTGCTATTACTAACATTGCTTCAGTGATTATCACTGTGTGTGTGCGTGTATAAAATATATGTGTGTATATGGCATGTATATATATTTTTTCCAAAACTGTAAGTTTGTCAGAAAGAAACTTTCCTGTAGGAAGAATTGCCCTGTCAAATAATACATGCATGTACAATGCTATTAGGTCAACAATGGTAAAGCGGGGAGTTTTCCACTTGGGGGTATGTGGGTGTGGAAAGTTTTGTCTACCACAGGAGACCCTTCCCTGCCTCCAGAAGACACTGGCCCAGCCCCTGTAGTTGCAACAATACTTCCTTTTCTCACGGAAAACCACTGCTGTAGACCAGCTGTCTCTTGGCAGACGAGCATCCTGCAGTTCTGAGAGCCTGACTTGCCCATAGGTGCCCCATTCACCCTCTGAACCAACTGGTCTTCTCCCAAGTCTCTGAGCAAATAAGCAGTCACTACAGGACCACCTTGGTATAGATCAAATCTGTTCAAAGAAAGCTCTGAGAATCACTAGACTCCCCAAAGCCTCCCTGCTCCACAACAGAAGAGGATTCTGTCACCAAGCACCCCTGGGAACACTTCATTCTACACTAGCAAGTATGGCCTCCCTTCACAATCAACAAGGGCAAACAGACTCAGGAACCTGCCCCCAAGAAACTCGTTTGACACTGTTTAATGATGGAATGGATGTAACCATCTGCTGCCTAAAGGAATTTGACTACCACACCCTGTTTTTGGAATACCTGTTTTGCTAACTGCTTAATGGAACCAAGTTTTCAGAGAAATATTCTATGGGAAAGGGGTGGTGCACAAGAAAGGTTGCTGGACTGGGAGACTGGCTCTACCCTCAACAAACTGAAATCTTGAATGGGTCAAAAATCACACTGGACCCTGGGCAGTGGAATTGACTTATTTATTGGGTCCTTCCAACATGGAGGAGCTCCTCTTCTAGTTTTTCTTATTGAAGACAAGGCAGGATGTTGTGTCTGACAGGAGACATTGAGGTTCAATCTGTTTCTTTGTTCCTCTGAATTTAATTTTTTTAAAAGTAGGCTCCATGCTGAGCTTGAACTCACACCAAGCTCCAACGCAGAATTTGAACTCAGAACCCTGGGATCAAAACCTGAGCTGAGATTAAGAGTGAGAAGCTTAACCAACAGCCACCCAGGTTGCCCTGCTTTGAATTCTAATTTAGTATGTTCTTCTGTACAGTGTGTGCTAGTGAAAGTAGATATGGAGGGTCCAGTTGTGCTTTTTGCCTCAGGGTTCCTGATGCCCATCACCCTGACCCCACCCCATTCACCTCCACTTTCAGATAAGAGAAAAAGCTGGGGAGTTTGGCAGGAACCAGGCTGACTTCAGACACACGCGCAGCAGGAGATGAATTCCTCTAACTCTGTACCTTTGCCACTTCTTTTCTCGATAGGCCATAAACAAATTTTGTGCTCAGGGGAAAATGATCTGGTATTCTTATATCAAATTCATATTACCTTTACAAATGAGAACAGATCTTCAAACCAGGTGTAGTGTGATTTGTTTTGACTCGTTACTGCCTTCAACTGAGATGTTTTACATATACTAATCTGAAGACAATGAATCCTGAGCTGATTTCCTGAGTGTAAGTTATTCCAGCCCTGAAATGAAGGGGCTGCTATGTGTCAGAACACACAGATGCATAGGCAACCAAGGGCTATCTAGCTAAATATCTTTTTTTATTAATCGGAGCTTCAGAGGTAAAATCTCCTTCTCAGGGACATCAAGGTGATTTGTGACACTCTCCACACACCTTTAGATTCACAAACCAATGAGTACATCACACCAATCTCTCGTTTTCTCATCAGTGGCAGACATAAAACATAGGTAATCTTCATTTTACTCAGATGTTTCAATTAACTGTGAAAACCCCTTGGCTTATATTATACAAGCATCTGCGAGTATTTCATTTTCTTTCAGTTTAAGCATCAACTAGAACTCATACTTAAAACCTTGTTACATTTCTTTTAGAAATTGGTACAATTAAATGGTCGAGGTGACTGCAGTAAGACAAAAAGAATGAATCATAAGGACACCTGAGATCTACCTTTTAGCTGTCTTCCCAGGTGTTGGATTCATGGTTTCGAAAGGCAGGATCTGTTTTTCATGCTTGCCAAGAACACAGAGGCCTGAAAATGGGAAATTTAAACGTTTGTTTATTAGGAATTCACCTCTTTGCAGACCTTTTAAAGCACTTCCCTTGTCTGGCTTTTTTCATCACTAGCCCATGCAGCAAGTACAGACACTTAGTGAATTTTTCCAAGTTAACCCACAAGATATTTACAATCTTTTAAAACTCTTTTAAAAAAGAATCTTATGTTTATTAAACAACAACAACACATACCAAATTTCTATTCTCTAGTGGACAATTTGAGGACTCACGAGCTTCAGGCTGTTTTGTTTGTTTTGTTTCCTGAGCTTTGAGAATGTGATGAATCTTTACATCTTTAAATTATTTTCTTAAGTTTCACATTGCCTCTGGAACTAGTAGAAGCAGAGGACATTAAGTTAAATACGTGTTAATTCTGTCATGGTGACTGCAAACAAATGGCTTTAATTGAATTAGGTATTATTTGCTTTTGTTTTTGTTTGTTTTTTTTTTTAAACTGAATTGAAGGAAACAATTGATTATTTTAGCATCACAGAGATTAAATTTAAGAAAACCAAACTCTAAAATGTTACACCAATTCCATCTCTTGGAAATTTGTACATGACCACCTTAATAATTACAATTTTGTTTATAGTTTATGAGTACAGCATCCCAAACAGTAGGTGATAATAATGGTTCAGACTTGCTCTTATAACCCTTCTAAAATCAACTGTGATAGAGCAGTGAGAGGTGCTGCCTCCCCTTGCTATCATTATGAAGATGTAATTCAGTTACAATTATTTAATCCCAAAGGCATTATTACACCTGTTCAGCAGTTTTCAACCATTCACTAAAATGATGTACAACTCCACTGTGATAAATCTCAGAGTGATTTTTTTATTAAAGTTTCTTTAAAAGTATATGGCTGGAGGCTGATGAATTTAAATAAATGTTTGAAGAAACTACATAAATAATTATATAAGGAAGAGGGTATCTCACAATATGCCCTTTCACTTATCTGAACTCTTCATAACCTTGAGATATGATTTAAAAAAAATCACTTAAATCATGTATATCAGATCAAAGGATAATAGATTCATAGAACATAAGCACCAGAAGGGAGCTTAAAGAATATCTAGTTCAGTGGCTCTCAAAATTGGGCATGAATGTTGAGATTCAGGTGCAAGGCTTGTTAAAACCCACTCCCAGAGGTTGTGATTCAGTAAGTATGGGTGGATCCTGAGAACCTGCATTTCTCATAAATTCCCAGGTGATGTTGATGCTGTTGGTTCAGCAACCCACTTTGAGAACTTATCTAATTCGTCTTACTAACAAGGAGGC
Source organism: Meles meles (assembly GCF_922984935.1). Lineage (NCBI taxonomy): Eukaryota > Metazoa > Chordata > Mammalia > Carnivora > Mustelidae > Meles > Meles meles. Next base: position 79,879,422 of record NC_060068.1, on the reverse strand, counting down.
CAGCAACAAGAGAGATAAAGCAATTCGCCCAGCAGAAGAAAGGGAAGGGCAGGAGCCTGGAACCTGCACCCAGACTCCTCAAATGAGACCAGGCTGGCACTGGGAAAACACAGCTAACCACACCTGCATGGCTGGGGCATGGAGAAGACAGTGTAGAACAGTCATGGCTACAAACAAGCCCGGAAGACTGGCAAACAGCAGACATTTTGGAGGAATGAGGGAATGGAGTGTCAGATACGCACAAAGGGCACAACAAAGGAACTAGAAAGTTGAAATCAGGTACCGTTGGAAGGTACAACAAAGTGGGTGATCACCATGGGGAGGGGAAGTTAGTTAGAACTATTTGGATGTTCAAGAGTATCTCAAAGAGAATGCTTACTTCCTCCACCCCAACAAAACCTGTCTTTCCAAATTTCAGAAAGCTATACACTATCTACTTAGAGAATCAAGAACAAGACCTGAAAGTCAACCTGTTTCGCCTTCTCCTTCATCTCCTACATTGAATCCATCAGCAGTCCTGTCATTTCCCTCCAAAACATATCCCAAATCCATCTATTACCCTATCTTCACAAGTACCTCCACATCAAGCCATCATCATCTCTCTGGAGATATACAGTGGTTTCCTAACTACTCTCTCTTCTTCCATTCGTGGGCCTCTATAATTCATTCTCCACCACCTACAAAGTGATCCTTTACAAACAAATTTGATCTCATCATTCCCATTTTAAAGCTCTCCAATGGCTTTCTATTTCATCTAGAAAATATCGATCCTTTACTACAGTATACAAGGCCCTACATGATCTAGCTTCTGCTTACCTCTCTGACCTCAACTCCTATCATTCCCTGTCCTCTCATTAATTCCAGTCACAATTTCATTTCTGTCCTGAGAACACACCAAGAACAATTCTGTATGAAGGCCTTTATGCTAACAGTTTCTGCTCCCAGAAATGTTCTCCCCCTGCCTGCCCTCCCCCAACCCTCCCCGATCTTTACCAGGCTTGACTTCTTGTTGGCTAGATTGTGGTTTAAATGTCACCTAGTCAAAGACCTCTTCGTGACAACCCTATTTGAAGCAGCCTCCTTCTGTGTCTCTCTGCTAAAACAATCCATTTAGTTTTCTTTTTAGACCTCATTAATGTCTGAAATTCTCTTTTATCAGTCTACACTTTTATTCTTTATCCTCTTCTACGAAATATAAGCATCAAGAAGTAAATAAATCTAAGCTTTGTCTGTATCCCCGGTATTAGTACAGTGCCTGGCATGTAGTAAGTATTCAGAAGAATTTTCTGATTGAACAACAGGACTCTAGTGATAGGGGTAGGAATTCCTCCCTGGAACTGCACTGGCAAGAAGGGAGAGCCTAGACTCAATGAACAACAGGGGCATCCATTCACTACACAGAAACAATCACATGAGCTGTGGACTCAGGAACAAGACAAAAACCCTGTCAGCAAGACTGGATCCAAAACTGAGTTAAAAGTTTGCAAAAAAACAGAAAACAACATTGAGTTAACAGCAAGAGCTTGCTACTGAGGCAAAAAGACCAATTTGCCCAAAGCCAGTTCACTGAAAGCCACGTTGACTTGTTTTTTTTATTTTCAGCTATTTGGAAATTATTTAATTCTGTCTTCATAAGGACACTTGTGACGTTTAAATTGTATCTGTCCATGTGCTGCCGCTAGAGTTGGAGTTGGAGAGAGAACTAAGGGAGACACTGAAGAGTAGAAGAATTAATATAAAATGTATCTATTTATTAAATACGATGTATTCTTATGAATATATTATCCACCTCTTTATTGTTAATAAGAACATATATGTGGGAATTTTTCAAACTCAGAGTATATCAAGAATGTATTTTTCATTAATATATTTAAAGGAAAAATAGATCTGAAAGAAAACTAGGTTAATTGTTGGCAGTGGCCATCTTGATCTCCTTTGGTCAGTTATTTTGCCTTCATTGATAGTTGCCTCCTATTCACAGTGGGGGCTCTCTGCCCCTGAGTTTTCCAACATTCCTCCAGAATATGTTATTGTAGTGTCTTGTCATACTTTTGATTCTTAACCTGCTTAATCAAGGTTCTCAGAGTCCTTGGAAATCAAAGTCCTATTTTGCTGATAGCTAACCCAAGACCCAGCAAAGTCAGAAAGTTGACTGAAGTCACTGAGCCAAATGCTCTGGCTTGAGTTGTGTGTGGATTGGGAGAGCTGAACACAGAACATGGTGTTGTTGCTTTCCTACCACTTCAGGATGCCCCTTAAGAGCCTGGCTAGGCTAGGAATGCAGTTGGCAGCATTCCTCCTCAAACAGTCTGACTGGACACTCTGATGCCACGTCTGGGGCAACTACCATTCGAAGGTGCCACTGCCACAGGGTAGGATGAAGCTCCTTCACTCTGAATACTGCGGGGAAGGCATTTGGGATGGAGGTGGGACCAAACCCCGAGGAATAAGCAGCAAAAATCAAAACTGATCCCATATAGAACAAACCTGTTCAGTTCTAATGGCAGTTTATGTGCTCTATACTCTGGTTATAATGAGATATTAATGCATAGTTAATGTCCCATAATTAAAAGTCCACTTTGGTTACCTACATGACAGACTATCTGAAAATACATCTGCTCTTGCATTTTAAGGAAGGCCTAGGGTTTTGCTTAGTTTCCACAAGGAAATTTCCTTTGGAAATCCTAAATACATGTTCCTATATGTAGATGTGCATGATTTGGAGTCTCCATCTGAAATAGATAGCTTGACTCAATTAATTAGGCTAGTTTTATGGGATGGGTTTTGCATCTCCTCTTTTTGATCATTTCAGTATTTGTGACCAATTAGCCAGGGATGGGAAAAGAGAAATAGAAGAAAAAACAGAAAAAAAAAAAAAAAACCCACCAAGATTTCCTTTTGTTCTAATGTTTAAAATGTTGGTAAAAGTTTAGCGTATGGGCTGTCCCTGTGCATTTATTAGGGATGTAGTTACATCTGTCTAAAGATAGGTATACTGAAGTAACCTGAAGCTGGAATATTGTGTAAATGTGTGCACCGGTTATTGTAGGAGAAAAACTGAGTTCCTAGGTATTAATGGCTTTTTGTGGGGATTTGAGAAAAAGTGACTTGATCTTTCCTGAATTAATTATTTTTTGTTATTAGTGATGGGTGAATAGGCATTCTGATGGTGGGGCACCTGGCTGGCTCAGTTGGTAGAGCAGGGGACTCTTGTAAGGTCAAGCCCCATGCTGTGTGCAGAGATTACTTTAAAAGAAATATTTTTTTAAAAAATCTGTTCATTTAAAAAAAAAAACACACACAAAACTGATGGCCTGACTCAGAGCAAACAAGGACAAAAGAGGCCTGTTTCTAAGGAAGAGGCACTTGGGAACAGTCCAAAACTGTATGCAAAATTTTCCATGACTATGAATATGTGCATTTTCCTGAGGAGGAGGTATATAACTTTCATCAGATCCTCAAAGGAATCCATTGTTCAGGAAGGCTAAGCCCCACCCACTCCTCCAGAATACCCGCTTACAGTAGTATCCCAATGTTATAATACCGACGATTGCGCCACCTAGACTCACAGGAAGCCACGGATAGGGAGCCTAGTAGAACGAGCAGCTTTCTTTGGGTGTGATTCAATGACAGCGAATTCTGACATCAGGTTAGATCTGGGACATTATGTTTCAGCCTGCACCCCCCTCCCCCATGGCAGAGATATATGAGGGCAGGGATGAGAGCTGGGCTTTTGTTCATTGAGTTGAGGTGGAAAGAAGACCAATACATTGACTCCGGAAAACACTAGAAAGATTAATTGGAGCAGAGCCTCCGAATGACCTCAGACAACAAAGAGATGTGATTAGGGCAACCCAGGAGGCAATATTTTGAGCCTAGGCCTTATCTCATCCTGAAGAGGTATATCAGCAAGTAGAAAAAATCTCACAAAAATGCAACTGCCCTCAACCAACAGGTAAGTCCTTCATGTGTGAGCCCAGCTAAGAAAGAACCATAGGACCCACAGTAATCAATCTTCACAGTAGCAGCAGATTTCAGCATACCTATGGAAAGTGACTATTTAAAGGTACTCTTCCCAGCTCTTGGGTTAGAAAAATGAATAAGACATTCTTATTTTTTTTAAAGAGTTTATTTATTTATTTGACAGAGAGAGACACAGTGAGAGAGGGAACACAAGCAGGGGGAGTGGGAGAGGGAGAAGCAGGCTTCCCGCTGAGCAGGGAGCCCAATGCAGGGCTCATCCCAGGACCCTGGGATCATGACCTGAGCTGAAGGCAGACACTTAATGACTGAGCCACCCAGGCACCCCAAGACATTCTTATTCTTGAATAAGAATTCAAGAAGAGAGAATTCCAAGAAAAGAGACCATGCTGGTGTACACCTTGTTTTGTGTAACAGAGAAGTCCCCAGAAAGCTGTGTTTAAAGGGAAAGATTATAGATCCAAGTATATGTTAAATGCAATAGGGTGCTAAGGAAGTTTGAGGCTAATTCTCCTGTAAAAAAGAAATTATTCTCTTTTGTAATGCTAATAACAGCATCCTTTTGTCTATGTTGTAAACAGAGACTGCCACAGCTGTGATTTTCCTAAATCAGTGTATACCCTTACCCACAGTATGTGCATACATCTGCAGAGATTTGTCACTATATTCTTAACATGAATTTTCATGTAATTTAAGGACCTGCACTTTCTACTTTGTGAATCTTTCTGTCCTGTAAAGGAAACGAGTTCACTCAACTACACACTATCAAGCAGACAGGTAATCAATCAGTGATCACACATATCAGTTCCAGCTGAGCTCCCGTCTATTGCTAAGATGGTTACAATAACCTCTAACTGTTCCATGTAGGTAGAAATGGCCTCGTAGACGTCTACACCAAAGGTTCGGACAAGGAGGATCAATCCACCAGTGGCAGCAGCATTGCCTTTTTTTCAAATGTGTCTTTGTCAGCAGTATTTTTAAACATAGGCCCAACCCATACTATATTTTACTGCTAAAAGCATCTTTATTCTCCAGTTTCAGGGATAAAAGGCCATTTTTAAAATGTCATGATGGGAAGTAATTTTTCAAGGTTTTCATGACAGGACATAAAATTTGATTAAAAAATATCCAAAATTAGGCCTTGCTCATCAAGATTAGGACTTTAATCTGCATTTCAGGACATCTGGGCAAAACTCTCCTACTAATATTGCTAAGTTGACTGAGGAAGTATTTTCAGCTTTTACAGAAAATTGACAAATGCATGCACAAATGCCCTTATTTAAAAGCTGTAATCAGCTGGCTTCCTTAATCTTGCCTTTTGAGCAAATCTCAGATGAAAAGCATATTATTATCTGGAATGTCAAATTCCAAAATGCTGTGGGAATGGGTTTCACATAGTTTTACCCATGCCAGCTGGAGAGATGCCTTTCATATGGTTACTGGGTATTGTCCCACAAAAGAGGACTCCCCAGAAACATACTTCCTTCTTAGGTGTGTGTCAACAGCTGCCGGTGGCACTCAGATCAAGGTAGATTTAATAAAAGAAATAGAAAGAAAGAAAGAAAGAAATGTTTCCCCTTTTCAGTGAGAAGATGGATAGCCCAGGGATTACATTCGCTTGGATTTTGGAGTAGGAAACCTCATTATCAAAGCCATGCTTTTCAAGTCATGTGTGAATGTCTGGGGAGAGGGGGTCCCATAGATTTAAAAAATCAGGCACTCCATACATGATTTTTCTCAATTCTTATTACATGAGATAGAAGAGGAAACAAAACAGAAAGCTTGATTCCTACCTCAAAGACTGGGGAGGCCATATACTCAGGCAAGTCAGAATCCATGCTGGGCCTCTGACTCACGCGGTCACTGATTATAGATCTTTTGAGCTTTACCTTATATGGTTTATAGATGAATAGCAGTAATAATAATGGCACCTATATATTAAGATTGTTTAAGGATCAAATGAGGTAACACATGTAAAGAGTTTAGCAAGTCCCTGCACAAAGCAAATCCTTAATATATTTTTAACTAGAAAAAGCTTTAGATCACTGAAAAGCATGTAACAGCAAATGCAAATTAGCATAATAGAAATTCTAAAGTTTCAAGAGATGTAAACAAAATATGTGAAATGATGCAGAGAAGAAAACGCTATTTAAGCCACAGTAGGAGAACAGAGTGGTTTCAGGAGAACGCACTGGCAGCTGTTTGGGATCTAGTGATGCATCAGTCTTTGGGGGACATAGGATCCTGCTTCAGAAACTTGGGCCTAAGATGATGAGATCCTAGCTTAGAGTAGTGGTTCTGAACATACAGAGGAAAGCAATGGCGTCACCAACATTGGTGAGAAAGAGCAGAAACATTAAGTCAGAGGAGTTTCTCTCATAAGTTAGAAAGCAAATAATTGCCAGAAACACAACGGGGCAAATGTGGTATATTTTATAAAGGCCCCCCCCTTTTTTAGGAGCCTCAAGTATTTTCTTTTTTTTTTTAATATTTTATTTATTTGACAGAGAGAAATCACAACTAGGCAGAGAGAGAGGAGGAAGCAGGCTCCCTGCGGAGCAGAGAGCCCGATGTGGGACTCGATCCCAGGACCCTGGGATCACGACCTGAGCTGAAGGCAGAGGCTTTAACCCACTGAGCCACCCAGGCCCCAAGTATTTTCAATTCCAAAATTGCTGTACTTCTCAAAGTAGGACTGGTGGCATAAAGATAAGGTAGTAAATCCTCAGAAGACATTTAATTCCTGCTTCTTTCCAACAAAAAGCAGGAAAATATAGAGTTAAGGAATCAGAGAAAGTAATTCTATCACAAAGGTGGGCACCATGCTAAATATGAGATTTAGCTCTGAGCTCCCCGGCAGTCAATGCAAAAGGAAAAACAAATTAGTCATATGGTTTTTCCACTGCAGAAAGAAGGGAGCAAACCAGCCCTTGAGGAGCAGGAAAACTTTTCCTGTTTTTTAAGTCTAAGAAAATGTAATTATAACTACCTTGCTCCAAAGTTTAGGAAAGGGGCAAAAACTTAAATTTCAGACTTCGTTTGAAAAGATTCAGGATGGGGGGCCTGGGTGGCTCAGTGGGTTAAAGCCTCTGCCTTCAGCTCAGGTCATGATCCCAGGGTCCTGGGATCAAGTCCCGCATCAGGCTCTTTGCTCAGCAGGGAGCCTGCTTCCCGCCCCGCCACCCCACCCCCCATCTGCCTCTCTGCCTACTTGTGATCTCTGTCTGTCAAATAAACAAATAAAATCTTTAAAAAAGAAAGAAAGAAAGAAAAGATTCAGGCTGTTGGGCTTAGCTGTATTAAGCAGCCTCTGATAATTCACTCCTCATGCGAGTTTTCAAAGGGATTCAAGTCCATCAGGGAATGAACAGTTTTTGGTAAAAACAAACACAAACACATTATTAATGATGTATAAATCCTCAGACACATGCCTTTGTCCAGTCCTAGACAGAAATTAACAGTCTATTAAACTCTTTCTCCAGCTTTAGTGAGTTATGGTCCTTCACATCTTTAAATTTTTGGATATGTGGGACAATTCTATCAAAAGGAAAAGAACAGCTCTCATGGAGCTTGCCCCTGCCTGGGCATAGAGGGTGGCCACAAGGGCTAATGGCTGCGTCTTAAGGGTCCCAGCCACCTTAAAACCCACCAGGACCTTTCTTCAGCGTCTTTCTTCGTCCCAGTTGAATCTCTTGGCAAAGCTGAGCTTCCTTGGAAGGAAAGGGCTAGTTTCTCCCGACTGCAGCCACACATTCTAGGAAAGGGAGGGGGAGAAGGAGAAGGGGAAGGGAATAGAAAGGCAGCTTTTGTTTTCACACCTCAGCCCCACGTAGGGATGGAGGTGGGGCGGCAGGACTGCATTTTTTGCAGCCTCTGTGAGCAGCGCTCTGCCGTGGAAATCTAATTTGACACAATAGGTAAATAAAATCAACTCAGCTCCCTTTTTATTTACAGGACGAGGTCAATGTGTTTTAAGCATCAAACGAAACAGCTTATTGGAAACGGATTTCAGAACGACTCGATGGAGGCAGTTCTGGAAGTTAGTTTTGTTTTAAATGCTCAAATACGATGCATTACTTGAATAAATGTCTTCGGCGAGCTTAAGACAGCACCTTAGCGAATACCTTCGGCCGTCCCGCACAACTTCACTGGTTCTGGGAACTGGACCCCTCCCAGTCCCCAACCGCCCCCAGCACCTGGGGCCAAGGGAGGGGTTGGGGTGGGCAGGCGGCGCGCTCTCTCCTTTTTCCTGCGGAGTTCCTGCCTTCCTTTTGTTTGGTTGCCTCTTCTTTCCCCCTGGTTGTTGATTATTAGTATTTTCCTAGTTTTCCAAACTAATAAGTGCCACTATCAGGCAGTTGGAAGCTCTCGGAGGCTGCAGGCTTTGCCGCTCGGCCTTAATTGATATTGAACGAGCTGCTGGTAGACGGGAACAGGGCCGCTGCTGGATAATTTGCAGTTTAATCAGCGTTTGTAATGAGAGCGGCTGATTAGGGCTGTTGGAAATAAAAGAGAGTTACAAGGAACGTCTGTCAGAGTCCGGTGATAATTCAGGACTAATTGTGGTGATTAGCGCAAACTGGATGACTTTGGGCTTTGCTAATGCAAAGAGAAACGTGCAGGCTCCAGCCAGGGACCCCTCGGAGAACAGTGCACGGGCTGCACGCAACTTTGCTGAGCCATTTTCCTGTGAAGACCCCGGCGGCTCGGGAGCTGGGGGGAGGGGTTGTGGGGCCCCCCCTTCGCCACTGAGGAGCGGGGGTAGGATGGGAGCGGTGGCTGAGCCGCCCCCGCACCTGTCCCCCGCGGGCGTCCCTCCTGTCCCGGGGCCTTCTGGGGCCCAGCTACCGCCGCGTGGACTCTTCTCGCTGTCCCCACCCCCATTCTCTTCACCCCATCATTCTTTCCACCTGACGCCTCTCACCGGCCGTCCTTGGCTCCTGGCCGCAGCCCCCACGGCCGGGGAGACACACCCGGCTCTCCCCCGACCTCCAACTCCAGCCTCCACCCACATCCGCTCCTCCTCGCGGGAAGCTTCCGAGCTGGCAAGGCTTTCTGCACTTCCCTAACCTACCTCGTTGCCTCCTCTCGCTTTTTCCCTGTCCTCTAGACACTTCACGAGCCTCTTCGAGAGAAATGTTCTGCTCCTCCCTCCACCCCCCAAAACCGTCTCCCCGGGAGGGTGTCCCTCAGCCTGCCCCACCCAGAGCAGCAGAACCTTCGAGTGCGCTGGGGAGAAGAGAACCACCGCTTATAAACGGCTGGAGTTCTCATTACTGAGGAGTTTCATAACTCTTTAATTCATTTTTAATGATGGCAATAAACATGGTAGTCATTTTGGAACAATAGCTAAAAATCATAGGGCCATTACTGTCCATTAAAAGAGTGTTTACAGTTCAATGGAGGTTCACGTGCCCCGTAGTCATTCATATTAGCCAAAGGAGAGATTTATAGGTCGGAAGAACAGTTCTCTTTTTATTCCTTATATAACATAAAGCTTACTGAGCAAAACTTAAAAAAAAGTTCACTTGGCTTTTAATCGTGTGAATAGGGATTTTAAAAGGAGCTGTTGTCTGCTGCCTGATTTCTATTTGATCAATAAATCATCAAGTGCTTTAAGTGCTTTATTCACTATCAAATTAGATGAAAAATACTTTAACCTGCGTCCCTGGTGTCCCCAGATAACGCTAATAATATTTTCCGTTATGTTTCCATTTAGGCATTTAACACTTGGAAAAATCTAGGTCTCGCACTCTTTCTCTATTTTATAGATACCACGTGTTTATCCCACATACCTAAAGACATAGCAAATTCTCACTATCAAGAGAGACTGTACTTGTTTCCAGAAGAAAACCTAACTAATATATCAGAATTTCAGTAACCAGCCCCAACTAATATGGCTGCATCTTAAAGATCAAGGTGGAGGTGCAAGACTTCAGGTCCCACAGGCCCAGGATGCTGGCTCTTGCCAGCTGTGTTACAGGCTTGAAATAACCTTTTACCTGACTGTTTGCCCTTTTCTCTTTGATTCCAACACTTAATACAATAATAAATCTAAACAACAGGCCCAAAGGGACAAATCTCCATTATTTCCCAGATTTTCCCATCCTAGATTAGATATTATCTAATATGATGTATTTTAGACATAGATCTTCCCTGCCTTTGGAGGAACTGGCTGGTCAGAAACATTTCCTTCCTTTACCTAGAACCATAACTACTGGACTATGTTTTATAGGATAAGATATTGAAATATTGTTTAGATACCAAGCCATGTTATTTCCCGTTTCACAAAAGAAACCATTTCCCTTAGCGTGTACATTTTGGAAAGAGTTTTTGTTTTTTGTTTTTCTGGAATGCCCGGTGTAACCTGTCTCTGGCTTGCAAAAAAAACAAACAAAAAAATGCAATCGAATGATATTTGTGAAGTTTAATTGCTAACTTAGCAGCTCGGTCACACCTCCCAACCCATTAGATAATGAAATCTCACCTGGTTAACAGATACAGCACTGTGGCCTCAATGGTGAATGCCTGATTATACAGCCAAGCTGCTAATTTACCAAACCCCCGACCAGGGAGGCCTGGACGGCCACCACTCACTGTATTCATGCGGTAGCTAAGAGAAGGAACCGTATTCCCTGAGCCGCTTTCCAGCTACCCGCAGAATGAGAAATGTAAAATTAGTGGAGGTGTGTGCATGAAGGGAGCCCAGCAATTAGCAAGGCGCGGGCGCCCGCTGGCCGGGAGAGGGTCGGGGAGGGCGAGTAGGGAGACCAGGGCACAAGGGCAAAGGGCTCCCTTCCTCGCAGCCTTCGGTCTGCTGGCCTGAGCCATGGCGAGGTCAATGCTAGTGCCGCAGCCCCCGCAGCCCCCGCTGCTGCGGCGCCCAGTTAAGGACAATGCCGTTTTCTACCAGACCTTCTTAACGTGCGCCTATCCGCGACTTAATACGAACCTGGGCTCCAGACCCACTCCCTGGAGCTCACACACACACTTTGTCTTCCTGTTCCTCTCCAGTTTGGCCCAACAAAATATCTTAAACATCCAAACACGGCAAACGCAGCAACTGGTAGCCTCCCTGACAACAGGCCTCCCAGGTACTCGACACGAATTTTAGAGGGAGGGGTCTGAAGCCTCTAAGACCTCAGAGCCCTATGCAGTATCCTACATTCTCTCCTCTCTCCCGCCTCCCCAGCTCCTAGCTCCCAGCCACCAGCCAGTCTTCTCGGTGACTGCGGGGCTTGGTTGCTGAGCGCAACGCAAGGCGTGCAGTCTTCTGTTTCCCTCCGCCCTGGGTGGGGATGCGCGTAAACTGGATATTTACAACAGGAGTGTGCGTACGCACCTCTGCCTGAGAGGGCAGGTGTCTTTGTACAGATTCTGTTGGATTCAAGTGGAATTACATGCATTTGTGCAGGTTCCAAAGCCATTTTGCAGCCGGGATGTTGCTTTGAGATTGGCTGAGGGGCCAAGGAAAAAGCCCCTCTATTTAGGGGCTTCACGGCTACCTTTACTTCCTCGCCTTCCAGCTCCAGGTGGCAAAGCCAACCTTTTCCCCTCCCATCCTCTCTCAAAACCAACCAAACAGTTCACAAACCCTTATTTATTTGTTTGTCTGTGGTTATTGCCCATGTTATTAATTGCACCCAGGCCTTCCTTGCTCTTTGAGAGAGCAGCGGTATAAATTGGCTCTAATAAATATTAGCCGCTAGATTAGGCGAGGTGAAGCTGGCACGGCGCTCTATTTTCGACCTGTAGCCTCTGCGAAGCCGCCAGTTCTGCGCCAGATTAGCCCCATCCATCCAGTGTCAATGGTTGTCTTGTTGAGAAAATCAGTGAGTAAACAGGGCTGACAGAGAGGGGGCCCAGCTGATTACTCATACAAATAGACTGCAAACTCCTCCAGGAGAAGCTGTTTCCAGAGATGGGTTTCTCGCATTGACAAGGCTGCTTCTCCCAGGATCCTGTGTCCTGCTGTTCCCACTTTGTCCTCCATCAATCACACAATTGTGTCCGGGATGTTTTATAGAGTCACTTAATATCCCTGCCTTCATCTCTATTCACTTAGAGAATCATCTGCCATCAGGGCTAAAGGCTTTCTGCAGGATGGGACTGGCGACACACCCGGGCAACAATAGCTGCGGTGGAAGCAGGACCCCAAGCCCTTTCTGATGCTAATAGAACAGCCCCAGGATGTTCCAATGCAAGACGGCCTTTATTGAAATCGTCCATTAGCCCTTTGTCCACAGCATTAAATTATCCGCTGGGCTAGTCCATGATAGGGGTGTGGAGGCCATAATAAGTTTTCTTTAAAAATTATTCTTTTCCTCTAAAATGGTTTTTGGGTTTGAGAACTGGTTGCAATGAAAGTCATGCATAAATGCTTTTTCTCTTCTTTATAAGAAAGGGGGAACTATTTTCAGGCTCAAGTGTATAGGGTAATTTGGCCCTTTATCCACTTCCTCCTATAATTTGCAGTGTATTCTGCTCCACCCCCACCCCCACCCTCTGTCTCTAGCCAACCTGTCCAGTTCGGATAGGGACGGATTAAGTGCAATTTAGTTTTAGTTTTATTCCAAAGGCACAGATTCTTTCAAGGAAGGTATTTCCACAACTGAGATGCCAGCTGGATACAAAATCACATTTTACGGGGGAATTTTAAAGACAGAAGAAAGAATTACAAGGTATCACTCTTTAAGTGGCTCATCTACAAATTAGATTGCTACACAATTAATCAGAAAGTTAATTAATGAGCAAGTTACTAATTAGGACATTTAAAACCAGTGTGTTTATAGTTCCTTAGTTAAAAAAAAGCTCCTGTAGTTAATTGGCCCACACACTAATCTCATAACTGGTAGTGGAGGTTAAAATACTACAGATGTATTATTTATTATGTATAAGTCCTAATTATGTCACCACTGCATTCCACAGTTTATAACTGTCAGAAATTTACAGTTAATTGGAAAGGTTGGCATTAGGTAGGAAAATATAATCAGACTAGTATAAAAACCACTAAGTATGTCTACAGGTTTTGAGCATAGCTGCGTTTACTTTTTCCTTGGGCGATAACTTCAGGAAGGTTAGTTTTCTGACTGGTCTCTGGTGAGTTCAAGCTTTCAGAGCCCCCCTTTTATAAATCCTCTTAAGGTTTATGGTTTACTTTGGAGAATTAGCTTAGGGCTGAAAATTGAGGGGAAAGTTAGGTTTTGGAGTTTGAACTCCTGAAAATTTCCCCTCATTAAAGTGGAGAAGTATGTCCAAAAGGTGAGTGCTCTCTTTCTCTCTCTCTCTTTTTTCACTCACATGTTTAAGACTATAGTTTACATTAAAACATGATTGTCCATTGACAATTTCTGGAACATTTGGAAAGGACAAATGCCAAGTTAAATTCATTTTAAAAAATGAAGAAACAATCAGGTGACCTGAACATCCCCTCTTTTATTTTTCACCTGGCTAGTCCATAAGTCATCTGCCCTTCAGAGAGGCTAAGGGTCTCTAAGCCCTTCTTTCCATTACAACCACCTGGGTCACAAGAGTCCTGGCCCCAGGCTACACCTAGGGCTTTGCTTCACTTTGAAAGGGAAGGCAAGTTTTAAAGCTGCTGAAGTCTCAAAAAGTAGAATCCCCACCTCCCTTCTCTTTCCATTAGCTCAACCAAAGTGCCAAACCAACCACCCCCCAGGCTAAGACAGTGACAGGAAGGGTCAACCTCTGTTCCCCAACATTGATGTTCTCTGGAGAGGGTGCAGGGCAGTGTAAAGGGGAAGAGGCCTGCCCCAGAAAATCTGCTTTCTTTCCAGGCCCTTGGCCTTCCACATATACCTCGAACAATCCTGACTTTTTCTTTGGAGTGGGTACCACCAAGTTAACATGTCTCTGGATGTTCTAGATTCTTCTAAGGAAGAAGATAGAACCCTGAGGCTACTCAGATAAAGGCTTTCTAGGAGGAGGTCATGCCCAGTAAGCAAAAAGCTTTGATCTTTAGTCACAAGGGAAGGTGGCAATACACACACACACACACACACACACACACACAGTCACACGTGCAGGTTACCCCAGCAAGAACACACATAGGTAATTTTAATGAAAGAGGTTCCTGTACCACATTATTAGCAATAAATCTACACCATTCTTTGTTGGTTAAAATCATTATGATCATCATCGCTATCATTACTGAACTCATTATTCTTGTGTTACTATCAGAGTAGATTTATGATAATACCCACCATTACGCCTGAGTTAAAGAAGGTGTAAAGGTTTGATTAATAGCTGCTTTCATGTTTTAATACTCGACATTTTCTCACATTTTTTCCAAATAAGGACCATGATAATTACAGGCAGTAATTACTGCTTTTGTTAGGAGTGTGTAATTAGCCACATATGCATTGTTCCTTACAAAAAAAAAAAAAGACAGTTTGTGCCACACATCTAGGGTGGGCAGAGTTTGGATGGGTCATCACTGGGTGCTCTGACAAAGGGAGAGATGGGTCTGCAGTTCTGCCCTGTCGCTACCTGCAGGGGACACTGAGAATTTGTTTTGAATAAAACCGGATGAAGTTGGAAATGAAATATTCAGAAAGACTTACAAGGAAGGGTGGTTGCAGCTGGAGGTCTGCAGGTGTCTGACACCTAAAGGGGCAACTCTAGCCTCAAGACCCAGCCTTGCGAAATGCGATGCATATCTGTGTGCTCCGGGGTATGAAAATCCCGGGGCCTTGTCTCCTCTCCTCTAGCAAACACTAGGCTTGTGGCCGGCCTCGCATCAGTCATCCTCCTGCGCTGAATTAGCCCGGGAGCTATCCTGGCCTCTGGGCTCCCAGACTATCTGTCCCTTAAAGGTTACACGCTGCCGTGCCTCGCTTTGTCTTCCTCGTGCCCTTTCCTGGCAAAAATGGAGACATCACATCCTTGCCCAGCCCCGGCTCAGTATTTATGAAGGTTTTCTGACAAATAGGCAGGCTGGCCACGCATGGGTGACTGCCTTCATTCCGCACTTGGCTTGTTTACATAGGACCAGCACCATTTCCACGGATTAAACAAATCACAGAGAGAAGGAGACATTTATAATCCGCCAACGAGGCCACAAGGCAGTTGGAAAAAATGTGCTAGTGAATGTGTGTGTGCGACTGTGCAAAGAGAAAACGAATGCCCTGTCCGCCAGGCTGACCTTCGAGAGGGGGATACCGGCGACGTGTGTGTGTGCGTGCCCACCCGCGGGCACGCGCCCAGAGGAGCTGTGTGGATTCGTCTGCCCGGAGACTCCGGTTAGAGTGACATTAAATTACCTCAGGTTTCCCCCTCCCGACAATGCACACAAAGGCCAGGGAGGGCAGAAGCGCATTCACCCACCCAGAGTGTTAAGTGTGCCGTGCATGTGGCTGGCCCGTGAGGCATTGTGCACACGCCAGCCTCGCGGGACCCCTACCCAACAGTTAACCCTTGGCAGGCGGGCCCGGAAAATAGTAACTCCAGGGAGGCGCACCTCAAGGGTTGTTTTAGACCCCCGCCGGCTGTGCGAGGCTCGCTCAGGCCCGTGCGTGGCGCGGGAGAACTTATGTGCGCGCGCGCGTGTGTGAAGGAGTGTGTGGTGCGTGTGTAAGAAAGAATGTGTGCGCCTGTATGTGGGGTGTGTGCGTAAGATCAAGTGTATATTTTACGTGTGCGTGTATGGTGTTGAGTGTGCGCGTGTTGCTGGGTGTAGTGTCTGAGTGCAGTGTGCGTGTGCAGGGATGTACGGCTCGCGTGTGGCATGAATGTGTGGGCGTGTGTGCAAGTGTGTGCGCGCATGTGTACACTGCTAGAAATCGAATCATTTCTAGAACTCCCCTCGCTTCACCCGGAAGTATTCGCTGACCCCTCCACCCAATTAAATAAAACAAAGCAAAGGGCCAAGCGGGCCTCCGACGGCTAAGCGCTCGCTGAGCTGAACACCGGATCGGCGTCAGCCTGGCTGCCTGTAGCGCTTGAAGCTGAGGCCGGACCTGGGCGGAGGCTCCGGCTCTCGGCTCCCGGCTCTCGGCTCCCGGCTCCCGGTCACCCGCCGCCTCCTCACGCAGTCGCCGCTGCTCGGCAGGCACAGCCGGGGCTTGCGTGACACCAGACACCCGCCCCGGGCCGCGGGAGGAGGAAATTCCCTACAAAATAGCAATGGTTCCGAGAAAAGGATCACAACAAAATATTGAATAAATTCCCTTTTAATTTATTTGATCATTCCACATTACGGGGCTATGAATTGCTCAAATTTGATAACAAGTACTCAATTCAACTCATTATGTAAGTTAAATTAGACTTCGATAAAATTTCAGTGGCGCGCAGTGGTTCCTCGAATGAAATGTAATTTGTGCAAGAATTTGTTGTATCTGTCACAAATATTTCCAATTAGCGACCGTAATTATTTGATAGTTTCTGCAATTATGGCTTAAACGGGTGAATTTGGGACTGTGGAGGACCCTAATTGGCCTAAATTTGATATTTTGCATATTTGCATAATGAGGAAATTGGTAGAAAATTGTGTTCATTCATTTGTGAAAAATCCTATGAATTTTATGAATTTGAAAGCTCTGTTTGTGCAGACTGTGACTTTGCCTGCTGATCCCTGAGGAGCTGACGCTGAACGCCTGAATGGGCAGCGCGCCAACTTCACTGCTCCAGGAGGGGGTGGGGAAGGAAAAGAGGAGGAGGAGGAGGAAGAAGAGGAGAAACGGGTGGGGGGACAGGGTGCAGAAGCGGTGGGCGGACGCACTACCATAGCGCATGCTCTGCGGGCCAGGGCTGCAGGTGGAAGTCCCTGGCTCACCTAGGGGTGTGGGATAGGTGGAATGGGTGGGTTGGGAGTCAGTGGGGAAGTTGCTCCGGGTGTCATACCAGCCCGATTACAAGCGGCTGCCCTGTTATATAACTGCGCGCGCTCGCGCGTACACACACACACACACGCACACACACTTTCTCTCAATGAGAAATATACCCAATCCGCCGGGTGGAAGGGGTAATTGTGGAGGGGTGAGGTCTTGAGATGATGGTAACTGTGCACTTGTTTAAGTTAAATTGCCAAAGCTTCTCCTCTTCAGTAAAAATGTTTGATCTATGGCGCTGTCAATTTAAAGTGTTTAAAGAGAAGCAAAAGCATAGATTTTAAGCTGCTTTGCCCAGCACCCATTCATCATGCATCAGGGATTTTAAAGTTTCATGGTTGCTGTGGTTTAACATCTCAACTCTTTGACACAAGAATCTGGATGGAGGAAATAGTTCTGCAGCGAGAGGCTTATGACTAAAGGCAAAAGATCGTGGCAAAAAAAATAAAATGCACCAAAATACTCATTTCAGTTCAATCAAAGAGAGGGTGTTTTATTTTGAGGGGACAGGGTATGCTAGTTATTGTAAGTAGACCGAAAGCCACTTTTAACTAAAAATTACTAAAACAATACCACCAATTTCTTTGGAGGTTCAGTGGGAGACACTTTTTGAAAAGAGAACAGAACACCACAACACTCCATCTCCCTTGTAACACATAATGGTTTTCCATAAGCATTTTCTTGCAAATATCCTGTATTTTCATCAAAACCCATCAAAAAATGTCATCCTCTATATTTCTTGAATGTAACATTTTTTATACTCCCTTAATTTCTATAGATCTTGAATGCATAAAAGCAACCAAAACAGACTCATAGTGAAGAACATGATATCTGGCTTTGCAGTTAAGTGCTCTGTAAAACTGCTCTACTTGCGAACATTACTTTTGCTAGGAAGGACTTTCTTATCTACATGGAAGTGGGTAATGTGAGTGTCTAACAGGCTATAAATGCTTAAGTGCTTTGTTTCACAGTGCATTTTCAGTAAAGGTCAAAATAAATTCATCTTCCTTTAATGCAGTATTTATGTTTGTGCAGGGTTTGGTATAAAATTGCCATTAAAAATTCTTATGAAAAAATGAACAGGAAAATGGGAGCTGTGTCTTTGGTTTGGATTTTCATGGATGGAAAGGTATCATTTTGAGTTAGAAACAAATAGAAGAAATCTAATTAGCAACTTAACATCAAATTTGAGCAATGCAAAAAAACATTATTTTACTAATATTTAACAGGAATTAAATAGGCCCTTTTCAATTTTAATTTAAATATTCTTGGAAACATATGACCTTTATGTCCAGTGATCAGAAAATAGTGGCAATAATATCCCACCTCACAGGGTTTTGATATAAGGGCAGATAAAAGACCAAAAATATTGGTTACAAGTGTCCTACTATTGTATTATTGTTGATGACATCATTATTATCATAATCAGTAGTAGTAGTAGTAATAGTAGTAATGCTGTGACATTATTATTAAGTTAATGTATAAAGAATGACCTTGAGGGCAGTGTTGAAAATTAGCACAGACCTTCCTGGATTACACAGTGGGAAGGAGCAGGTCATTCACCTCACCTTTCAGCTTGCACATGTGATCAGTGATCACCATAAGTAGAGACATCTTCAAATACAAAGGATAATAGTTCATTCTCTTCTTCATTTAACAACACATTGTGTTAAATTTGGGGATTATAGATATTATTTATTTAACCTGTTCCAGAGATCATGAAGTACCACTTAAATGCTGAAATTTAAGGTGATCTCTGATCATTGTGGTGAATAAGGAACACAAAAAATGTCACACTGAAACTGCAGGATCTGCTTCAAGCATAGGTTGAAGACAGTATTAATATTAATTTTTGTACCTTTTTGTTGGTTCATATTTTTTAAGTAAATTCTATATCCAACTTGGGGCTTGACCTTATGATCCCAAGATGAAGAGTCACACGCTGTACCAACTGAGCCAGCCAGGTGCCCCTTGTTGGTTCATTTTTTAAAAGAAAATAAAAGATTTTTGTGAAGGTATTAAGATTTCAATGTTACAGTTTACTTTGTCTTTTTAAAATGTGAATATGTCTTTTTGAGTGTTCTGTTATGGTTATTATGAATATGATAGCATCCCTGCTGCAAAAACTTTTTCAGAACAGTTATGGTCTGGAATTTTCATCATTTTGTTGTCCATATGACCTAAACCTCTACAGTAAAGATGTTTATGTTAAGCAGGATTGGGGAAAAAAATGGCCACTCAAGTTCCTTCAGAACTTCCTTCCTTCCTTCACTGTTTTTTCTGTTTCCTTCCACTTTCCTCCACCCCACCCATTAAATACTAATTGCCATCATTCTACATAGTTCAGGACAAATTTGTAAAATTAAGGGCTTGAAATATAATTGTTTTCCAAATACTGTATCTGATTAAATCCATAAAGAAGAGGATTCCGGCGGTTTATGAGACTGTAGGAAATGGTGACCCCTTCATGTCTAATACCCGCCCCCATGACCAAGTGTAGCTCTTCATTACCTAGGTTTGTAGGCTTGCTCTCAGGCAGAGAAAGGGCTGAAGGGAGCAGAGCTACAGCAATCTCACCATGGGAACCTAGTCTGGTCCCTTACCCTGAACATGTTAGAGCATTCACTTTCTAGCTTCCCATCAGAATCTCTTTAATTTTCAGTCAAATGTGTGCTCAGGAAAAGCATTCATACTATAAAAGCTGGAAAGTGTGAGATAACAAAAACTCCTAACCCAGTTTATTAGCTGAATATTTTTTAGAATTTCTATTTTAATGGATTATTCTTGTATATTTTCCTTTTTTGCATCTATTTCTTCTTCTCCTTTCCTACTACCACCAACTACTCTAACCAGACCATCAACAAATGTTACTTGGACCAATGCAGTAGCCTCCGAAGTATCCTCTCTGGCTCTAGTCTCTTCCCCAATCATTTCATTCTGCTTGAACCTAACAAGTTAATCTTCCAAATGCCCTACTGTCATCAAATCCCTCCTCTACACTCAATATGCCAATAGCTCACCTTTTCCTAAAGGATAAAGTCCAAACTCTGTAAACTGATTTTTAAAAGCCTTTCCACTCTCCATATCCAAACTTACTTCCCATGGTTCATCCACTGAGTCCTGTACTTCAGTGAGATCTGTTTCAGAACACTCATTATATATACTCCAACCATACTTTCTAGTACCAGCTTCTGACTTCATCTGCCTATTTCCTACATATTATCAGAGATCCAGCCTAATTTCACGAATTCACTCATCCATTCATTCATTCTTTCATTCAATAACCATTTACTGAATGTGCCGAGAACTGGGCAAACTGCTAGGGAGACAAACTTGAATACACCAAGTTCCAAGCTCTCAAATGGAAAAGACAGCCATGTAGTCAGCATTTGTCGGCAAGTAACTATGCCATGGAATGGATCTTAGGATTGAGATACAGCCAAAGTGCAATGAGAATGTCCCAGTCCAGTCAATCCTCCCCATTCTGAATTGTTCCTCTTTTAAACCCATCTCACCCTATACTGCTTAGTACAACTGGTAAATTCCTAGAGAAAAAAGGACTATTTCTCCTTTTGTGTCCCTTAGAACTCCCAGTACTGTGCCTTAGGTTAGAAACATTAATTAACTGACAGGTAGGCATGGTTGTAGTTGTATAATTGCCACTTTTAGTCACATGAGTCAAACCTGGTCCTTCTGTAGAGTGGAGGGACCACGGTGAAAAATAGGTGTGGCCCCTCTCAGTCACACCATGTAGGTGATCTGATCTTCTTACCACCTGACTCTGTAAGAACACTTAGGGGTATGGATAGGGTCAGAAGTAGGTGCTCAGACTTGTGGACATACCTTTATACATGATGGTTATCCCATATGTTGAAGATCATATAATAAAGATCCAAAGAATAGTAAATAAATAAAGGGAGTTTATTAAAAAAACAAAAACCAAAACCTCTCAATTACTGCTGTCTTGGTACTGTCAACTTGATCATGTCACTTCCCCCGCATCTCCACCAGTACCACCATCCCCACTGCCACTTCCATAATTGTTAGTGAGTAACAGGAATTCTTTATCTCGAGCCAAATCTGGTGGCATATTCCCCAATCCCATTATTGTTAATAATAATAGATACTGGCTTCATAAAGAATGTTACAGGACTCCCTTATGACTCAACACAAAGCAACATTATGCTCATGTAAATATAATTGCAGAGATTAGTAAGCTACAATTCAGCTATGAATAATCACAAAACTAAAAAAGTATTAGACAGGTTTAAAATATTCAAACTGGTGACACATGGGCCTTTTCATAAAACTGGGAAATACAATAAGTATTAGAACATCATTTGTTCAAGGCACCTGGGTGGCTCTGTTGGTTAAGTGTCAAACATATACATTGGTCTCTGCTCTCCATTGCAGACCATCTAAAATGATGGTAAAGGAATAAAGAGGCACTATCCAAAAAGGCAGAGAGCCAGACAGGAGGTGACAGGTAGAGAAGAAAGGCAAACAAAATTTCAG
This sequence comes from Meles meles, assembly GCF_922984935.1. Classification (NCBI taxonomy): domain Eukaryota; kingdom Metazoa; phylum Chordata; class Mammalia; order Carnivora; family Mustelidae; genus Meles; species Meles meles. The sequence goes on along the minus strand of NC_060068.1, from coordinate 79,858,078 downwards.
AAGCTAGAATGCAGAATTACAAGAAGTAACTGACTTTGTAGACCCTCAAAACCAAGACTTGAGCCTGCAGTGGGGAGAACCTACAAGAAGCAAGCAGCCCTCATCCCACTAGCCAGGAGAGGTACAATCATTTGAAGTACCAGCACACCTCTAAAGGTGGCAGTGTGTGGAGGACTGCAAACAGGAAGGATGGACAAGTCTTTTAAAGATAAATGAATCCTTCCAAACCCACATCCCTAGAAGGAGATTAGAGATTAGAGATTTTTTTGTTTGGAGATGTTGGACCAGAAAGTACCTGGGGACACCAGGATATGGATGAGACAGAATGTGAGAAACCAGGGAATGGAGTCCATATGCTCATCAACTGATGAATGGATAAAGAAGATGTAGTGTATCCATTAATTGATCGATATATAATGTAATATTATTCAGTTATAAAAAAGAATGAAATCTTGCCATTTGCAACAACATGAATGGAACTAGAAAGTATAATGCTAAGCAAAATAATTCAACCAAAGAAAGACAAATTAAGAAACAGACCCTTAAAAAAAATTTATTTGAGAGGGAGTGAGCTCAAGGGAGAGGGGCACAGAGAGAAGGAGAGAAAAACTTAAGTAGACTCTGTGCTGAGTGAAGACCCCGAAAAGGGGCTCAATCTCACCACCCTGAGACCATGCCCTGAGCTGAAATCAAGAGTCGGAAGCTTAATCGACTGTGCCACCTAGGCACCACAAGAAATAGACTCTTAACTACTGAGAATAAACTAAAGGTTACCAGAGGGGAGGTGGGTGAAACAGGTAATAGGGATTAAGGAGTACACTTATGATGAGCATTAAGTAATGGATAGAATTGTACAGAATAGAGTTGTTGAACACCTGAAACTAATAAAGCACTATATGTTAACTATACTGGAATTAAAAATTTTGAAACGTAATGAAAAGACTTTCCAGCAAGTTATGTGAACAGCTAAAAGAATTACAGGTAGTTGCCTTTGGGGATTAGGACTCAGGAGGTGAGGTGTGGGGCTGGGCACAGGTAGTTGTCATAAGGGTAATAGTACAATTTGACATTTTATACAGTTACATGTACTACATTCAAAATATATGTAATTAAATGTACTAGTGAGAAGGAAATAGACACAGCATCGAGAAAGGGAAAAAATATTAGAAATATTGCTTAGAAATATTACCTGGCATATGGAACCATCAGCAAAGTTTAGATCCCACTTCTAAGATTTTTACTCAGGTTTTCCCTCACCCCGTACACCTGCACTTTGGCTTGAGTAGGAGTGTAAGTTCTGAATGCCTACTCCCAGAATATGACCAGTAGATACTAATTTGAATTGTGATTCTTAAGACCTGGGTTTGAGTCTGTTCTGCCACTGACGGCTGGGTGACCTCAGGCATGTCCCTAATCTTTCTGGGCCACAGTGTCCTCATGTATAAAGTTAGGGGTTGGCCAAGATCAGAAGTCACACACTGGCAGCCCAGAAACTAAAACTGGTCCACAGCTATACTAGGCCCACATGGGGTTTTAAAATGTTTAAAAATAGAGATATATCTCTATTTTCATTAAAATTCACATGATTCCAGCAACAGTAAACCCACATTTCTTCCTGGCAACAACTCACTGGGACTGATAGGACAGGTACTACCCAAGTGGCCACAGGCCCCTTCCTGTCATCACCTGCTGAGCCCCACTATGCATCTGAGCTTGAGATCCTGGGCTAGGTAACTTTAGGTCCCTTCCAAGTCTAACATTTCATTCCTTCATTTTCTCATTTATTCATTTAATGAACTTTCTTTCATTGGACACTTTCTATATGCTACTCTGTTAGACACTGAGGACACAAAGATTAATGAGACAGAGTCCTTGCTCTCAATGATTTTATAATCTACAGGGGGTGCTTAAAAACATTTACAACAGGGGTGCCTGGGTGGCTCAGTGGGTTAAAGCCTCTGCCTTCGGCTCAGGTCATGATCCCAGAGTCCTAGGATTGAGCCCTGCATCGGGCTCTCTGTCCAGCAGAGAGCCTGCTTCCCCGCCCCCCCTCCCCCCGGGCACCCTCTGCCTGCCTCTCTGCCTACTTGTGATCTCTGTCTGTCAAATAAATAAAATCTTTAAAAAAAAAAAAACTTACAACACTATTTAACACTATATTTGTTTAAATATATATAATTTACAAAATTTTATATAATTTGCCAAAGAGGTCAGTACCATGTACAGCAGGGTCTCAGAGGGTCATTTCACAGGAGAGACCCAGGAATCTTCATAGACTAGCTGCTGATTTTGAGGTGGTTCTTGGAATGTTTTAGGAGAACAAAGTAGACAACCCAAGTCTTGAAGCAACCCAAGTTTCAAGTAGTACACGGTCTGTTTCATTTCTAGTGGTGCATAATATTCTACCTGAAAATCTCAGGGACACATTGAACCTGTGATGCTAGGAATAAAATATAAAGTAATGGTGTATCAATGCCCTCTACTCAAAGACCATAAGGAAAAAACAGGTTTGATCATATACTGCAATGAAAGAGAACATGCATCATATTGAACCATGAGGCATCTATCTCAGTAAAAGGAGTTAGAAAGCATTTGTTATGGGATTTGGACTGGTGTTAAGTGAGCTGGAGAAGTGTTCAAGGAAATGAGGCCTGGATTTGCACTGCATACCATCAGGAAGTAGGGTAACACTTTGACAGAGTATCTTGATACATCTTATCTACAAGATGAGGAGAATGAAGTAGGCTATAGCTGTTACCGGCAAAGAAGCAACAGTCACTCCTACTAGCCCAAGAAGGGAATGGTTGGTTATGTTTGTGGTTTGAACAATGTTCTTGCTTTTGTTTTCATTCAGACATGATTATGAGGAGGTTTTGTTTTGTCTAGATCCATCATGGTCACAGAGTGGCCTTGTGTGGTGCTGGTACTCTGTGAAATTGCTTATGTTCAACAGAAGAATACCAAAGTCTAGCTGTGAGTGCCTGGCCAGCTCCTGACGTCAGTGGCAGCTTTTCTTTTTCTCAGGGGTTAAAATCTCGCAATTTCTAATTCTCTGTTCGAATTAACATTCAGTTTAAGCAGTCTTCTTCATCCAATGCTGACAGACTATGTTTGGCAGCTCTATATTGCGCCTCTTCTTGGAAAATATTACTAGTCAGTGTCAGACCAGGCTTTCTTGACCTGGGGTCACGCAGCCATATCTCCCCAGACCTCTTCTGCCTATTTTTATGGATGGAGACAAACAACTTCTTTTTGCATAAACACAGAGATGCCTTCTTGTTACTAACCCCCTTAAAAGCATTTTTCATCCAAAAGAACATTCACATTTAATATCAATCCATGAACTCAAGGCTCTCAGAGATGGAGATGACCAATAAGCCTCCTCGTCATCACTTTTCCCTGAGTCCAGTCCATCTTCTCTGTCAACAGAATCATTGTCTGAATATATATGTTCTAAGTAGTCTCTGCCAATTTCCTCCCTTCTTCCCCTTAACTGAAAAGCTAACTCCTTATCATAAAACCTAAGGTCCGGGGCATTTGGGTAGCTCAGTCCTTAAGTGTCTGCCTTCGGCTCAAGTCATGATTCCAGGGTCCTGGGATTGAGGCCCGCATTGAGTCCCACATTGGGCTCCCTGTTCAGTGGGAAGCCTGCTTTTCCCTCTCCCACTCCCCCTGTTTGTGTTCCTTCTCTCACTGTGTCTCTCGCTGTCAAATAAATAAAAATCTTAAAAAAAAAATTACCTAAGGTCCTTCATGACCCCAGTCCCAGCCTATACTCTGCAGTCTCATCTCCCAGCAGACTATTCACTCCTCCACACAAACACACCCAAGAACCTCCCCAGCTGGATGCCACAGCTCCACTCTTTCCTCTGCTTTGCCTTGCTCAGAATTCATTTTTGAGTTAGAAACATCCTTTCTCTCTTCTATTGTACTTTTCTTTTAAGATTTTATGTATTTAAGAGAGAACACAAGCAGGAGGAGGGGCAGAGGGAGAGGAAGAAGCAGACTCCCTGCTGAGCAGGGAGCCCCTCCAGAGGCTCCATCCCAGGACCCTGGGATTAGGAACTGAGCCGAAGGCAGGCATCCAATCAACTGAGCCACCCAGGCACCCTGTACTTATTTTCACATATCTAGAACTGCATGTGTTTTGTTGGGTTATGGTTTTGATCTGTCTCTTTTATGGAAGGTACTATGTCTTGACATCCTCAGTGCCTGGCACATAGTTTTTGCTCCAAGAATGTATAAAAGAAAACCTCTGTGTGCATACACATACACACACAGTCCCTTTTACCTCATTTCATAGTGGTAACCCTCAGACTGTGTTAAAACACTGTCGATGAAAACACCACTCACTCTCCAAGTAGCCCATTTTAACTTTCAACAGTTTTGTTAGAAAGTTCTTCCTTATGCTGGTCTCAGATTTGTCTCACTCCCAAATGAATTCTCTTTCAGGCATTTGAAGTCAGCACTTAGGTCCCTCCTATCTTCTCTTTCCTGGGAAAATACTATGGTTTTCACTATCCTGGTCTTTCCTCTGACACATTCCAGTTTGTCTACATCCCTCTTAAAACTCCAAGCAAGGAACTGGACAGAATTTTCCAGATGTGGTCTGAGTATCATTTCAGAGTAATAGAGAACCATCAGCTCCCTCCTTCTAGCCCAAGATCCCATTAGATTACTTGACCCCATTGTCAAAGAGTTTACAAGCAATTCAAACCCTTTGTCTTTTGGGATTTTTATCTGTTTTGTAAGTGCTGCAACTAATTCATGCCTCTTTCATCTTAACTAGCACATTGATTTTTTGGACCCATGGGTAGAAACTTGCATTCATCCCAGTTTCCTTTCATCTTGTTATGTTTAGCCCATTATCTTATTCTTGGCAAGGACTTGTTGCATCCCAGTTCTCTTTCTGATGGCATCATCAGATGGTTGATCATGCTTTCTACCACCTTTCATACTCTCTACCACCTTCCAAATTAATATAACACTAACAGGACTGGGTTACGGTCAGAGTCCCCATGGCTAAATAGCCCTCACTGCCTTTTCTCTCTCTTTACTTTTTTTAAAGATTTTATTTATTTATTTGATAGACACCGAGAGAGGGAACACAAGCAGGGGGAGTGGGCAAGGGAGAAGCAGGCTTTCCACTGAGCAGGGCTCAATCCCAGGACCGCGGGATCATGATCTGAGCTGAAGACAGACACTTAATGACGGGGCCCCATCCCTCTTTATTTTTTCTCTTTTAAACTCTTTCCTCTCTGTCTTGTTCCAAAAAGATGAAAAGAAGCTCCCTAAGACTTACTTAATACTAGAAACTCCTTCCAAATGACATGTATCCAAATCAGCATCCCTTCAAGACAGTCATTCAACAAGTTACCAATCCACCAAATTGTCCTGGCATCACACCCACTGTTTTCTCTCACGCCCAAAGGATACAGTAAGAGGCAATCCTTCCTTACTTCCAGGTTTATTAGACCTATCATACTTCTCTCTAGAAAGAAATGTTTTGTTGGTTGTGACTTCTCATGGAGATCTAGAGGCCAGTTTTTTCTTTTAGGAGCTCACAATCTATCCCTTCAGTGCTCTGTTGTAGATTCTCCTTTGGAACAGATAAGGTATCCTCTCTTTTGACAATCTCAATGACATTACACTTTATCTGTCTTCCTTTTTTTAAAATATTTTATTTATTTATTTGACAGAGATCACAAGCAGGCAGAGAGGCAGGCAGAGAGAGAGGAGGAAGCAGGCTCCCTGTGGAGAAGAGAGCCCAATGTGGGGCTCGATCCCAGAACCCTGGGATCATGACCTGAGCTGAAGGCAGAGGCTTTAACCCCCTGAGCCATCCAGGCGCCCCTATCTGTCTTCCAAAACAGAGAAAATACTGGTATCTGTTGAGTATCTATACATAGTAGCTCCATAGTGGCATTTTCTTAAGGTTTTTGTTTTGTTTCTAAAAAACAAGTCCAGGGACACCTGGATGGCTCAGTTCGTTAAGCATCAGACTTTTTAAAAAAATTTATTTAATTTATTTGATAGACAGAGATTACAAGTAGGCAGAGAGGCAGGCAGAGAGAGGGGGAAGCAGAGTCCCTGCTGAGCAGAGAGCCTGATGCAGGACTCGATCCCAGGATGCTGGGATCATGACCTGGGCGGAAGGCAGAGGCTTTAACCCACTGAACCACCCAGGTGCCCTAAGCATCAGACTCTTGATTTAGGTTTAGGTCATGATCTCAGGGGCGTGAAATCAGGCTGCTCGGGGCTTCTTGCTCAGAGGGACTCTGCTTCTCTCTCTATCTGTCCCTCTGCCCCTCCTCTGGCTTGTATACACAAAATAAATAAATAAGTCTTTAAAAATAAATAAATAAAAAGGAAGTCCAATTTCAACTAGAAACTTCATTAATTTAAGGTACCTCATGGAGAGCACACCAAGTGCCGACAACACATTGAATACAGTTCAGTGAAGATCTCAAGTTCTCTAAACCTGAGTTTAGAGTTTTGCTGGGGTTTCACTTCTTCCCTCCTATTGTAACTTAGAGCTCTGAGGAGTTTACAGAGTACCTTGGTGACAGAGACAGTCTAGTTCAGGGAGTAAGGCCAAGGCCTGAGAACCATAAGTGATCCTAATCAATGATCTTAAGGCAGCCTTTCCATCAGTGGATTATACTTCCGGACATTTAGAATTGAGCCTAAAGATCCTAATCTAACCCAAACCAATACCACTATATAAAATAACTGGAAAGGAATTAACTAAGAGATTTTGACACTCTTCTTCCACTTCAAAAGGTTGGTTGCTCTCTTCTAGGGAAAAAAAGAAGCCAAAAAATGTCAACCTTAACAGGACAGGTTCAGATTATACTGAAACTGGAAAGCTCCTAGTAGAGCTTTATGTTTAGCAAAAAGACTTAAAGCACTTATTTCAAAGTCAGTTCAGTTATAATTTCCCATATGCAATCTTTCCAAGACTCTCCCCAGGCTGGGTGGAGCCCCATGGCATCCTGGGCATATCTCTGCCACTGGCCTTATTACAGTATTTTGAAATGTTTTTTTACATTTTGTTGTGCCTACACTCTACATTGATTGTTTTCAAAGGGCAGGGATTATCTTATTTATCCTGGTGCTCCTAGTGCCTGGCACTGTGCCTGAAATGGAGCAAGAGTTCAGCAAATATTTACTAATCTTAATGGAGCAATTTCTCAAGCCTTTTAAGTTCATAATATCCACTGTACATTTTGTTCAACTCCCCCTCTCCCTTAATTTTAAAAGGCCATATGAAATTTAATACATTATTTCAGATTCATGAACACTTTGCTCATTACATTAGTCTTGTTAAAGGAGTCCATTATTTTAGAAATTCTGCTAGAAGAGAGCTCTTTGTCACTGTAGGAAGTTTTCCATGGATTGCTGGAGCTTGAGAGGACAGGGGACACCCCATACCTTCTGCTTTCTGTGGATTCCAGAATGTTAATGAGGAGCGAATGCTTTAGACATCATCTTGTCAAGTGCCTCAGTTTGAAGACAAGAAATCCAAGCTTAAAGAGGCAAAAGGAATTTTCCTTGAGCACATAGTAAGTAGCACAGCCAGGACTAGAACCCCAATCCTGTGACGCTAATGCTCCTCCCATGATTTCCCCTCCCCCACCTCATGAAATTGGCTCATGGGACCTTTGACTTCTCCATCCCTTTCAGGCTGTAGGCTGTGTTTCCCTGCTTAAGCCAGCAGCAAAGTACCCAGAAGCAGGGTAGGGCTGGGACAGGCCTCCTACTGAGGAGCAGCCTATACTGGTCATACAAGGGTGTGGGGCCTAAAGTACGAAGAAGAGGGTTCAGCTGCCCTGGCAGCCACTAGTTCACAACATGTGATAACTGTGGCTCCTGAGGAGTCTTGTCATCAACCTTGTGAAGATGACTTATTATTCTTCCACATACAGATGAGGAAACAGAGACTCAGACGTGGCATGTGGGAGCTGTCCTTTGTCAAAAGCAGAAAGGCATTGATTTGCTGTTTTAAGGTAACAGGTAGGATGCGGCTCTGGTGGTCTGGAAGGGGTTGGGGTAAATGCTGCTCCAGGAGGCCCTCTTTAGGACACACAGGTTAAGAATCCACAGCCACATGGGCCCCTAACATAGCTCTCCTGGGCCTTGGGTATGTAAGGGCGTATGCCACAGGCAGGGGTCACTCCCCTAAAGAGCTAGTCCTGCATACATCAGTTTTAGGCTCTAGTCCTAGTTAAACATCCTCCATCTGAGGAAAGAAACATACCCCAGCACTCTTGTTCTCTATGGCCAATGACCCAGTCATGGGGACAGAGTGAGGTCAGGAGGTCCCCTAAGTACAAAAGATGTCTAAGTAGAGACTGAAGGCAGACATCATGTAAAAGCACCTTAAAATAGGCCCTTTTAGCTCTCTGCTCAGCAGGGAGGCTGCTTCCCCCTCTCTCTCTCTCTCTCTGCCTGCCTCTCTGCCTACTTGTGGTCTCTCTCTGTCAAATAAATAAATAAAATCTTTAAAATAAAAAATAAATAAATAAATAAAAAATAAAATAGGCCCTTTTACAATCAACTGTTTGCCAGTCTGGGTGCCTAGTGAGAAGGCCAGAACTAGACAGGTAGCTTCTGAGGACAGAAAAATCTGAGGTTTCTTTAGTCTCCAACCTCTACTAGTCAGCTAAACAAAGGGGGTCCCAGCTCATCAACACTAAAGACATTCCAAATTTCAGACTCTGAGGTGACAACATATTATATGCTCCAAAGTTAAGAAGAAAGGACAACTTTTCAGAGTAACCTTATCTTCTTGGCGGGAGTTCAGGGGTGTTGAACGCCTGAATTTGAGAATTCATCACAGAAGCATTCACATCACAGATATTCAAGTAATTCAGTCAGGCTCCTTCTCTTCCTATTATCTGAACATGATTTATTTATTTATT